>NC_142674.1:17158658-17303658 GCF_964200805.1 Pocillopora damicornis
TATTTCCCTTTGAAATTAGGAGATCCTCGCAGCTAAGAACACTACTAAAACGAGTAGTTGTAAATAGGACCTGAAAAAAATTCAGGCCCGTACGGGATTTGAACCCATGACCTCTGCGATACCGGTGCAGCGCTCTACCAATTGAGCTAACAAGCCAACTGGGAGCTGGTCAATGAATTGGGTACAAATAAACATCCAAGTGAATGAAGATTTTAGATATATGAAAATTTCACATATTTGCACTGCGGTGGGGAGATGAAATTAGGAGATCCTCGCAGCTAAGAACACTACTGAAACGAGTAGTTGTAAATAGGACCTGAAAAAAATTCAGGCCCGTATTAGGAGATTTCATTTCATCTAATTTCTTCTTAATTTCTTTCTTAATTTCTTAATTTCATCTAATTTTTTTCATCTAATTTCTAATTTCATCTAATTTCATCTCCCCACCGCAGTGCAAATATGTGAAATTTTCATATATCTAAAATCTTCATTCACTTGGATGTTTATTTGTACCCAATTCATTGACCAGCTCCCAGTTGGCTTGTTAGCTCAATTGGTAGAGCGCTGCACCGGTATCGCAGAGGTCATGGGTTCAAATCCCGTACGGGCCTGAATTTTTTTCAGGTCCTATTTGCAACTACTCGTTTTAGTAGTGTTCTTAGCTGCGAGGATCTCCTAATTTCATCTCCCCACCGCAGTGCAAATATGTGAAATTTTCATATATCTAAAATCTTCATATTTCCCTTTAATGGGAAGCCATTCTATGCGAATCGAAGCTTTCACAGAAAAAAAAAAAGAATGAACACAGGAAATAAGAAAGCCGGAAGAGATATCGTTCTCTGAATAACAAAGATACAAACTCGAAGGGCAAAGTAACAGAAAAATTTAAAGCAAAAGGAGTGTGTGAATTGTTTACATAGAATTTGTACAAAGGTGTCTACTGCTATTGACTTTATCGTGAATCCTCACATCACGGTTTTAATCTTATATGCAATTAATTTTAGGAGCTGTATACAAGCCTCTTTAGATTTCAGATGTTTATAATATTTTGGTTACTCATCCAGGGATGTATCCCAATCAAATGGACTGCACCCGAGATTCTCTTTGGACATGTGGAACAGCTGTCAACCAAAAGCGATGTGTACGTACTGTATTGGTTATTATCTACATATATTCCAAGAGTGAACATTTTTGCGATTCTACCTTAACTTAGCGAGGAAAACTAGAATATTCAGTGCTCTATTGATTAGAGGGTCATTAGGAAACGTCAAGCTGAGGAACAGCTGAGGTTACAGCTGTAGTATGAGACTTTACATGAATATTAAGTTTAACGAGCAATATCCAAAATCTGATTAGGATAACAAAAGACGAATGAAAGGATGAGTGGATAATCAAACTAATAAAGATGGCGTTTTCTCTTAGGGAGGTTGCTTATATCTTGATGGCATGTTTCTAAACATCCCAAGTATCTGATTAATTATTATCTTTCTAACTCAGTTGAGATATATCGTCATCCTTCCATTTCTTTGACAGGTGGTCCTACGGCATCGTCTTGTATGAAATCTTCACTGTCGGTACTTAACTTATTTGTTACTTTATATTCAGGAAATATACTTGCCGAAATTGCACGCATAATTACTAACTGATGAGTGATACCGAGCGGACAAAAGAGCATTGTACAATAGAGAAGTAGAAGCAACACTTAATGGCGCTGATAAATAAAATTATGACGATGCATAGCAACTTGAAATAAAGCTTAAGTTTAAGTAGAACTGAAAGTATTTAGTACATTATTGAAAAACCTTAAATCCATCGCTACACTTAAATTTGTTTCTTTTACAGTACTCTTTCATCTGATGTAAAACCGAAATGTATTTCAGCAATAAATTGTCGTTTTGACAGAAGAATCATTTCGATCGCGCTGAGAGGAATGAAAGTGATTACAACAAAAAAAAGTGTGCTTTTTTGGCCAACAGAAAAAAACATTATTTTTCCACAGGAGGCATTCCTTACGATGGATGGTCTCAATCCACGACAATGAAAAAAATCGAAGAAGGTTATCGTCTGCCAAAGCCTGAACATATCGACGACAGTTTGTAAGTGTTGCTTCCTCTGTGTGGAATGTTATATAAGTCAAAAGTAACATCGATTGCTACTGTGGTCAGATGTTTTTGATACACTCGCTCTGAATAAGTAGCCTTCCTAAGAAATTAGTTTTATCTTGTCACTACAAAAATTAAAATGAAAAGTTGTTGAGTCAAATAAAGAATACGATGGGTTTTTCATCACAGAATTCGTTTGAGCTGCAAAGTAATGAGATAAACTTAGCATTTCAGTTATTTTTGTAACTAGTTGTGGTTTCTCAACTTTGCTACTCGCAATATTAATGCCTACCGCAGAATTACTGTGATCATATGTCCCTGTGTTTTTCTATAGATACGCGGTGATGTTAAACTGCTGGAAATACGAAAGCGCCAGCCGGCCACACTTTGTGAAGCTCTACCAAACAATGGATACATATATTAAAACAAAGGTTTGCCATACAGCGTCTTATTCAGTATATACTTCAGAAATTGAAATTTGTATCCTACCAAGTCAATTGCGAATTTCTTTTCACGTCAATGTGATGTCAAAACGCATTAACTACCCAGCCGCTAACAATTTGTGAATTTAGTTTCATCATGAGCCAATGTTACTTTTAAACATATGCAAGTGTGGTTACGTTATGTCAGTCTGGATCATCCTTATTTTCCCTCTGTTGTCTACACACAAGAAAGAACGGAACAGATCTTAAAATAACACTTTTGGAAAACTTTGACAGAAAGGAAGACCATACCTGACTTTCAATTCATGCAAGTACTAATGGTTCTTGTCTTTGTGATTGATATCTGATCTGCTCTTTTTTTTCTTTTTAGTGACTCATTTTTTGGAATTTCTTGGTTGAATTTTTTAAATTCATTCGTTCAAGTTTTATTAACTCCTGCAGTTCTTGATTACCTTCTAATCTTTTTCATAGACATATGTAGATATCTTTGACGATGACAAGTATGATCAGGATAAGTACAACTTTGTCGATGACCGTGGAGCTGTTGCAAACCCAGAAGATGCAGGACCGGACGAGCTAGGAGCAGCTGCAGCAAATCCCATCGGTGAAGTGGGTGAACACGGTGCTACGGCACATCCCTTTCAGGTTGCAGTGGACGATGATGCTACAGCTTTCCCTCTTGGAATTAACGCAGGAGACGAAGGAGCACCTGCAACAGATCCCGACAGTGAAATGGGTGAACACGGTGCTACGGCACATCCCTTTGTGATTCCAATAAACGATGGTGCTCAAGCTTTCCCTTTCGCTATTAACGTACCAGAGAAAGGGGCAACTGCAGCAAATCTCTCCCATAAAGTGGGTAAGCACGGTGCTGCTGCACATCCCTTTGTGGTTGCAATTGACAATGGTGCTACAGCTTTCCCTTTCGCTATTAACGTACCAGAGGAAGGAGCAGCTGCAGCAAATCTTGCCCATGAAGTGGGTAAGCACGGTGCTGCTGCACATCCCTTTGTGGTTGCAATTGACGATGGTGCTACAGCTTTCCCTTTCGCTATTAACGTACCAGAGGAAGGAGCAGCTGCAGCAAATCTCGCCCGTCAAGTAGGTAAGCACGGTGCTACCGCACATCCGTCTATGGTTGGAATTGACGATGGTGCTACAGCTTTCCCTCTCGGAATCAAAGTAGAAGAAGAAGGTTGCGCAGCATACCCTTTTGAGAGTGATAAGAAAGATATGGATGCCCAAGCGTACCCTTTGGAGAGTGATACTTTACCATACCTTAGCGAGAACGAGGAAGAAGATGTTGATGACTCCGAGTGCCCTCTTGCAATTGAGGAAGAAGAAATTGATCCTTTACCATCCTCCCTGGTGATGGACGAAGACGGTCTAGCTGCTTCAGCATGTCCCCTTGTGACTGACGAAGAAAATTCTGATTCTCTAGCATGCCCCCTTGTGGTTGAGGAAGAAGATTCCAATAACTCAGCATGCTCCCCTGTACTTGGGGAAGAAGATTTGGAAGCCACAGAATGCCTTTCTGTTCCTGAAAAAGAAGATGCTACCTCTTTCGCACGCTCCGCAAATGAGGCGAACAAACCCGATGCCTTACCATTCCCATGTGTGATCGAAGAGGAAGATCTTGATTCTTTAGAATACAATCCTCTGATCGAAAAAGAAGGCCTCAGTGATTTCGTCTTCCCTCCAGAAAATCAAACTAATGACGAAGAAGGTGTAACAAGTGAGCCTGAAAATACCGTTGGTTATGAAGGTGCTGTAGCAGTTCAATCTGAAAAGGAGGCAGTAGAAGAAGAACCGAAGACTTGCCAACTACAGTACACGAAGGATGAACAAGACGATCTTGGAAACTATATGGACGACCAAAGTGATGCTGTAGACCTTTTTGACGGAGACGCTGGCGTACAAGAGTATGATGGTAATCAACTTACTGCTGCGGATATAGACGAAACTGGAAGTGACGAAGACGAGGAGTCATCTGAAGCAACTCCTCTTGTGCAGGACTGAGGCTTAAAAGCAGAATTGCTGAACCTCTAGGTTTGTAGTCTTATAACACTCTGTGGTAATTTGTAGTTTATAATTCGAGAATTTCAGCCTCAATATTTCATAGTTTTTGATTTTAAGACGTAGGTTTTTTCGTACTTTTACTTTAGTAATGCTTTGGTATTGATGATAACCATTTTCATAGTTTATAAATGGAGGTTAAGTGGAATTTCCTTCAAAGAAAAAACTTGTTTATTTACTTCACTTTTGCATTTCTTAGTTTACCGTTTATTCACTTGGTGCACTTGTCAGTGCTTTGTTGATGTTATCGACTGTAGGCTGATAGAGACAAAAAAAAAAGAAGAAAAAAAGAAATTGCTGTTAAGATAATTTTTATAACTGATCAAGCCAGAAATGCTGCGTAAGTTTGCGAGTGTTGTTCCTAGTATAAGTAATATTTCCTAATCTAATTAAGAATAATTTACTTGTTGTAAAGCACTCCCTAAATGCTTCAATAAACTTATTTAAGCTAAACTCGTTTCGTTTACTCCATTCATTGCAGCAAAATTGCTGGTCTGGATCTAACTGTAGATTTGAAGGATACCATAAACTAAAATGACATCTGACCTCCTTCAAAGAGTAAGATTGACGAAAATCCAGTAGCGCTGCGTTAGTTCTGATAAGTGTATATATTTTTCTATTCCCAGCTTACGCTCGCTTAGCAACCAGGAGTGGCATATTTTCAAAACATTATTAACCCAATACATTTTATCCTTTTTGTAAACAGCTACTGACTCACCAGCCTTTTCAATCGAGTTCTCTATTCCAATTTGTTGATTAGATAGGCGGTATTAAGCTGATTAGTCTTGAATGTTGTTATTTCACATCACTGCTTCTAATCATTGTCTGAGAAAAGTGTTTTAGAAGTTTGAAACATAAATGACCCCATTGTGATGATTCTTAGTGCAAAAGTTGGCCTAAGGCAGATATTCCAAGAGCCAAGGAAGCATGATTTTTTACTTTTTATCTCCACAGTTTCAGGCATTTGGCGTCTCGGGATATAGTGTTTGAATATTGTTGACACTAATCGTGCCTTCCTGGTGCACTATGTCAGCAAATATGTCGGGTTTAATCAAGCAATAGATGGCGTTTTCGAGAAACACAGACGAGCTAATATAATAATGGATTCTCATTCAGTCATTTTCAGTTGTTTTTTTCACGAGCACTTACATATAACGCTGACATTGCCTAACCCATTACTTCAACTTTCATCTTGAGAAGTACTGTGCTATAATTTTTAAATGACTTTTCATATGCCCTTCAATCTTGTTTTACTGAATATTATTGGATGATACTAAACTTCAGATTTCTCTCCCAGTTCAAGGCTGGGCTAAGACAACAATTTTTTTTCTGAGACAGGGAGTGTCCTTTAAATGAAAGTGAAATAAAACCATGATCGTCGATCAAAAGATCGGTGGTGACTCTGATGTCGATCTCAAAAATTTTGGTTTTTGCCTTTTTTTCAGTATTTATTTACTGTTTGATATTCTTATAAGGAAGTATTTATTGTTTAGATAGGATTTTGAAATTTCTGCACACGAAATTAAATTAAATTATTTTTTTGTTTGAATCATCCGAAAATCTGACATTTCGATCCGTATATAGATATAAGGAACCCAAAAGTAGTAATTAAAACGTTACTCCGCACATCCTTCTCCATTCACTTCCAGGGGATTTGCGCCCGAAAATGTTGTGATTATTACAGGAATAAATTATTCAAAATCATATTTTTGTATTATTTTATCTCACAGTATTAAATTATATACAAAAACAAATATTCATCTAAGTGCCGGTGGCTTGGGGTAGATATTTACATCTCCGCTTGGCAGCTTGGTAAATATCCACCACTAGTTGACTCTACCTTGGTGAAGAGTTAAGAAATAATCATTTGATAAACTTTCAATAGGGCGATTGGCATCACAACTTATCGTAATAATGCAAACATTTCCGAGAAGCCAATATTGGAAAATGGATCATTTTTATATCCATATCTTGTAAAATTAATGTCAATGAAGGAAATATAAATAAACTTGAAAGGTATTGGCTGGCCACCAACACCAGCACCTGTACAACAACAACTGAAGTGTGTCAACAATCATGTATTGGTGTTATCAAAACAAGGAGGCTGACATATCTGTCAACCAAAAACGGTTTATTTATGCGACTAAGAATAAATTATTTGAAAGCCTAATGACCCAATTTTCCAGTCGCTAGCTAAATATTATGACAGGTACCGATAAGTAAGCACGTAATACTTCTTAAAAACCGTCAGCAGGAGACAGATTGTGCCTTTCTGTGAGAGCGTAGCCGGTTTTAATGACTTAGCTATTGAGTCATTCATCACGCCCTTAAAACCAAGACTATTGCCAAAATGGCCTACAGTATATTCTAGAGCTCGTGTGAATGATTTATTCGTATTACATCATTACACATTTTACGCTTTGTTTTTGGAAGCAGATGTGAACTGTTTGTGGAAAAAAAATTTTGTTGAACATTGATAAGGGCTGAGACGACCGCTGGTGTTTTCTTCATAAAGTTAATGTTCAAGAGAACTTAAAGTTTAGCTAAATCTCGTTTTTTATTATTCTCGAATTTAATAATGCCAAAATATAAGTAATTTGATTACCAATCAGCCATTTTTGTGGCGTCCTCAATTTGTGAGATGTTTAATGTGGTCTTATTTGATATTCAAGCATGACGCATTTTAAAATAAAGGTTAGACTTATTCATCTTGAGGTTTTTTCTCCTGATTGTGGGGAAAGTCAGCTGAAAGAGGCCAAAAATGCAAAAGAAAGCAGTGGTTTACTGTGACTGTATAAATAGAGAAGTCAGCAATAACTGAGGGGGCGAAAAAGGAAAAGAAAATAACAACCTTCCTTGTTTAAAAGCGCCGCCAGTAAGAGGACTAAAGGGGCCGCACATATGTACGGGGTAGACTCTTTTAAGGTTTTATTCGACAAAGTTGCTTCGCACTTCGCTGAAAACGATTTGTTCAGTCAAAATGCGAGATATTAGATTTACGTATGAGAGAACAGGGCATATCGAGCAAAGACAAGTCCACAATTAACGTTTATTTATTAATTTTGTCTATGCATGGGCGATCTTTAAATAAATATTAGAAACCCGTCCAAAATAGATGGAAGGAATCAATTCTTAATCAATATCTCATTGTATTTCATGGCCAAAAAAAGAGACTAATTGATGTTATGTCTTCCTCTTGTTCTTATTCTCCTTCCTGTAAAGAGAACATGGAAAAGAAAAAGAAATTTGTATTACTCCTCATATTGCAATAGAGTTTTCGACTCTGTAAGTACAATAACTTGTCAGCATTCAATGATTCCTTATTGATTAATATGAAAATTTGCAAAAAAATTATTTCTTTAAGGACACGGAAGTTTTTCCACATAAGTAAAGGCGACCTTGAATCACGAACAACAACAAAACGCCCTGGCTGTGTCCTTTACTGCCTTTCTCACTTCTGTGATTTTCCAATAGTAAAGAAAGGGATTCAGAGATGAGTTCAGATAAACTAAAGTTTTCGTAAAGAGCCACAGAGCATGAACTGCTGATCCACTAAGTACTCTATGTCTCAATATCGACACAATTATAAAAGGGGTGTAGCATGCCACTAAAGCCAACTGCACCCAAAATATGCTGGAAACTGTTTTCTGATATTGTTTGATGTTTAGTTGAACTCTCCCGTTTAATCTTTGTTTTGATGAACCTTTTGCTGTCCATGCACGTACTCTTCCCCTTCCTGTACCTTTTACTCCTGCTCCTTCTTCTGTGGCTCTTCTTGTCCCCGTTATTGCGCCTGCTTCATCTTTTCCTACTCCTATATCTTCTCCTGCGTTTGACCGTCCTTCGCCAGGGTTGTCTTCTACTTCAGCCGGGTACCGCTGTAATCTCAGGTGGATCTTTACGTAGCAAAACACGGAAGTAACCAGAGATACCACAACGGCCACAAAAGCAACAATCTCCAAAACCGTTTGACTCCAGACACGAACCAATCCGCATAAAACAGCAATTATCCAGCATAAAAGTATAACAGCTTGAGTTCGCTTTAGTGTCACAACTTGTCTGTATCTCAGCCTCAATAACAGAACAAGAAGTCTGTCAACACTGATAGCTGTTGATATCAGTACAGTCACTCCAAAAAAAAACATAGTTGGATATACAAACAACCTCTTCGACGTAATACAAAATATCTATGTCGGTGTTACCAAGATCAATGTAAAGAAATAAAGCAGTCACGAACAGAGGTTGTGAAAAAAGACCCACACAAAGATCGGTTGCGGCTAGACATTCTAACAAGACCTTTGCAGCGGGATGCAAAGAGGACACTTTATAAAATGTTAATAGAAGCAGAGCATTACCAAGAAATGCAGTGAAGGAGAGGACAATGTTGAAAGCGAGGAGAAATGTTACTACTCCAATTGGTAATTGTGAAGATAACTGGCTTTTGAGGGTCGCCATTGGCGATCACATTCTGTCTTTCCCTCTTTTGGCAGGAAATGAACCTTTATTGGGCGATCCGTATTCGATATAAGAGTATTATTGTTTTGTTGAGAATTTTAACAGTTTCTATTGGATGAAAAATTCCTCCTGTTGTCTGATTTTCCGATGACAAATGTCACAGCTATAATTAGACCTGTTTTTAACTCTTTCGTGTTTTATTCATATTCCTTGAATTTTCATCATGTTTAGTGAGCGGGTGCCGCATTTATTTAACATACTAAATGACGTAGAATCTGTGAATTATTTTTCGCCGATACTTTGTAGAGCTTCCTCAACAAGTCAGCTTTTCTTTTTAGTTCCTGACTCATGTGTGTCTTTGCCCTTTTTAGCCATGCTCGTTTTGTTTTAAGGTAACATATCTGTGGTTCCTTTTTGATAAGCAAATGCACAATATACTAATGTTAAGGAACATCGTGGTCCATTCTCATAAATAAAGGAAATCTTGAGCTACAAACAACAACAAAACGCTCTGATTGTCTTCTTTACTGCAATTCTCACTTCTCTGAACTTCCAGCACTAAAGAAAGATTCAAATTTAATTTTATGTTATCAACTGAGTTGAGAACGTAAACTGGCTACCGTATGCTAGTTTCCGTTTATTCATAGCAGAAAAATTTACTACTTTGCCGCGAGTGTGTTCCCTAAATTCAGAACTCATTAGCGAGAGCCAATTTGCCGGCACGTCAAAATATGTTAGTGAGTAGAGGTAATCTTTAACTTGGCGAAAAACATAAGCGCAAGGCTGAAAAATACTCGTGAAAATCTTGGCTCGATATCACTTTTTCCTCTGAATGAATTCGATTAGGAACTGAAGAGAAAACACAACTTTAAAATTAATGAAATTTGCTTTGAAACGAGTAGGCTGTGGTGTGCGGAAAAACAGTGTTACCACCGCAAACAGCCAGCTGAATACAAACAATTACCTCCATGCTTCTTTTGAAGTAAAAATGAAAAAATAAGCCACATGAAATATTGGAAAATCACTATAGGAAAAGAAAACAAAATGATATTGACCGAAAACGCTTCAAATTTGTTTTTCTTGAATATAGAAAACCCCCCTTCTGCAGTCGAAAGTCTTACATGGCTAGAGAGACTTAGATATCACCACCTGCTCATTTTGGAAACTAGATTCGTTCTTTGTATGTTCAGTGTGGTGTTCAAGAGGAGAGTTCTCAACGCCTTTAGCGATGAAAGAGTGGTAACTGCTATAAAATAACATGGAGAACCTGACGGAAAATACAAACCAAACAGGAATTGATCAATTTCGTTGCTTCGCGGGCGTATGTGATCGAAGTCTTATTATGTTTGTTTCGTCATTGATCTTATAATTTCCGTTGCAGCCATTGTGGGAAATGGTCTCATTCTTTTCCCTCTCTGCAAGATTTCTTCCCTTCATCAACCATCAAAATGTTTGTTCAGTAATCTTGCATGCACTGATATCATTGTTGGACTCAGTTTCCAGCCGTTTCATCTTGCTTACGTAATTTCCCCTTAACACTCTGCAATTTGTTACCATAGCTCGCTCATCAACCGAACCTTGGGGGTCATTTTCTGTGGCGTGTCTGTTCTCACACTGACTGCAATAAATACAGGCAGACTTTTAGCTGTTTCACTTGGGCTAATATATCGACAAGTAGTAACTCTGTGGCGAGTAAGAGTAACTTTAGTCCTTTGTTGGCTTGTTTACATTACAAGAGGAATAACAAACCATTCCATCCTTTCCATTTATTTGATAATCAGTAACATGGGTGTAACTTTTTCGATGATGACTTCTACTTTCTGCTACATAGCAATTGACATAAAACTCCGCCGTCAACAAGCTCAACTCCAAGCCTAAACTATCATTCCCAAATTGTGTGATACACATACATTTTTCAAAGATAAAAACATAGCAGAATGACGTGCTCATTGTTGAGTTGAATTAACAACTGAAAGATGGAAACTTAAAAGCCGCGCTTCAAAAGATTGCAATATCACTGTCATCATCCGAATCATCATCGCCAGATATCGTGATTTCAATTTCGTCGTCATCATCATCATCGTCATCGTCATCATCATCATTCTCATCATCATCGTCATCGACATAGTCATCTTCCTCGCCACCTTCGTCGGATTCCTACGAGAAAAAAGGCAGTCGTCAAAGAGTCGTTATTTTGTTGACCTACATCAAACACGTGTTGCAATAAGTGACGTGATTTAAAGTTCATCTCTGCTTTAGTGCCAGGGGGGCGCTATAGTCCACAACCTAACAAAGTGCAGGATTTTGTATGCAAATAAGGCAAGAACCAATCACCTAACCGAATTCGCATCCAAGATGGCGGTTTCACTTCTCTTTGATTGGTCCGTTCTTGCGAATATTGATGTGAAAGTCCTCAAGATTCTCATACCTGCTCGTCCTCGTCATCAGCCCTACGCAGCCGCCCAACTTCGTGTACCCGGCAATCGCTTTCGTCGGTGCTCGCCTGATTCTAAAAAAGATCATTACGGGATTTATGATATGAAATAATTCATGTGAACTGTTATGACATGATGACGAGATCTTTGCGGTGATATTTTGTAACTTATGCAATCATGAAATGTTACAAATTTCTTCCTCTACTGGAAATGAAAGGCTAGTTAGTCGCAAGGCTCTCCTCCCCTCCCCCTTCCCCAGCATTTCGTCAAGTTTTCGCACCAGTTGCTGCTACCCATTTTTATTCCTCGGTGGAGAGATGTACTGTGAGAATAACGTATCTTCCCAAAGAACACTTCACAAAGACCTAACCAGGGTCTCAACCCAGACTCCTCGACCCTGATTCCTACGCTTTAATGATTGGGCTTCAGCTCCTCAAATAATTTCACAAAGAGGTTTGGAGGAAAGAAAAAAAACAAAAACAAAAACAAAAACAACATTGAGACTTTGAACAGGAATTGAGCTTGTGACCTCGCGAGATGCCGGATGCAGTGCCCTGGCCGACTGAGATATGTAGTCACTACCCCTTAATGAAAGGTGAATTTGTCGGCTCAGGTCTTACGATCAAGATGAACTGAATTTAATGTTTCATAGAAATCATAAGAGTCCTCTCATCTCTGAAGGAGTGAGAAGAGGGAGAAAAAAAGAGAAGAAAGGAAGGTAAGCAGGAGGAGAGGGAGAGGAAGAGGATGGGAATGAAAGAAAAAGGATGGAAGGGAGGAAAACAAAACAATGCAGAGGTTTCCGATTTAAAAGCTTACCTTACAAAGTTGTTAAACTTGTCAAACTTGTGTATAACCCGTTTGCCTTTGACATCCCATAATACACCGTCGTTCAGTACCAGGTCGTCCGTGGGACTGAAGGAGGCGAGGTTCTTTGAGTAGTTGTTAGTGTTGTTGGAATCGTGCAGAGTTAGTACCCGCTGACCTGTCGCAGTGTCGTAAATCTGATAGTTGAATATAATCGAGTGAATAATATCATCACATTCTAACTGCATTCTAATGCTCGTTGTTATCGAGAAATACAAAGGGTGTTTTAGCAGAGAAGTACCACAAGCAATAAACGACAAAAAAAAAAAAACTGAACCAAATACAAGAAAACATTGGTCAACCCTTACTAAGGTAATCACAAGGCTTTGCTTCCAATTAATTAACGATCTACCGATAGAAATCTCGAGTTCGACGCCTTAAAGTTTGTTTAATTTTTCAAAAGACGCATTTCAACTGAGAGACGTGAAAGAAAAACCGAAGTTGTTTCTAAAGCATATCAAAATAACCAATAAAAAATTATTAAACACAGCCAACAGGCCTCAGAACAAGTAAACTGAGGCGTAGAAAAGTGATCTTGGTCATGAAGTCTGAGCTAAAAATGCTTCTTGAAAGTCCATGTATTCGAGACAAAAAATGATCGCGCACAAACTAAGGCGAAATCAGCGATTCTATCGTCCTTGCTGTCCCGTGTTCACGCTGAAGCAATTTCGCTTATATATTTGCCCTTTTGTAAATGTTCTAAATGAACAGCGACAATTTGTCAAACTAAGGCTGATCGCGATGTATTTAGAAGTGAAAATGTATCATATGTCTTGAACTCACATGTGCAGTAGCGTCGTGTGTGCCAATAATTCTGTGTTCAGATAAATTACTAGACTTTACCCAGGTGTCTTCGCTAAATGTATGTCTGAGCCAAAGACAAACAAATAAAATTACAGGTACATAACATTTTTTATCAAATAGAGAGATAAATGTAACGACGAAATATTACAGTTCGCCTACAGTCACCGTGTTATTAACACCAATCTGATTATAGGATACGAGCCATGATATACACCTAAATTATTTCCCATTTTGCTTGTTTTGATCTTGAGCGTTGATTGCCGCAGGTGCATTAAGTTGAAATCATTACTCGTCTCCTGTAATCTATGAAGTTAGTTTGTCTAAGTGTCTTCTGTAAAAGTTGTAACTCTGAAAGAACAATGTAAAACTTCTTTTTGTATCTCAGCGATCCTCAAGTCAATAAAAATTAATGGTAAAACATAGCGAAGTATGTGTTTGCTTTATGTTTCTGCGACAAACATTGTAGTTTGTTAAAGGTGAGATACAAATATACCAAGCAGAGACACAAACAAGGACGTAACTATCCAATGCACTAGTGGTACGAATCAAACAGGTTTTCAAAGACTTACTTCATTTCGAAAACGTCTCCAAATGACCAAAGAGCACAGGGAGGCGAAGCAGATGAAGATGACGTCAATAAAAGTTCGCGGTCCTAAAAGTTGAAGAATGGAGTACAGAAAGACAATTTCAGTGATAAATGAATTCGTGAGCACAACCTGAAATGGTCACATGAGCCTTAGATAGGTTCATAACGTTGCGAAACGCGCTGCAAAACTCATGAATAAAAGGGGTTGATTGGTTTGAACGAAAGATATGGAAACTAAACAGTTAACATGAAGACTGAATTTGACCGAACGTTAAGTTATTTAAAAGCAATAGCGGAGCTGCCTTGTTTGTGTGGATGTGGACCGAAATCCAACATCGAACCTAACTTGTTACCATTTGACTGTTGTTGGGTCTGGGGGGGAGGGGTGGGTGCACCAAAAAAAAAATTGTTGAAAAACATTAATGAAGCTTTCCACTCTGTTTGAAGTAGAAAGAAACGTATTTTTGACTACATGGGGAGGGAAACTTCCATGTTGTACTCTTACTTTTGAACATTGGCACATGGAAATTGCTCTGTCTGCGCTACAGAGATGATTAAGTCGCCTCTTCCTGCAAAATATACTTTTTTAAAAATAAATTCGTGAAATACAAAAGAACATGAAAATCATGCACTGAGCGGTTTAAATCTAAAAAAGAACAAAAAAAAAAGGAATAGGTGAGATACAGCTGACAACTTAACTTGTCACAATTAACGACTAATTCATTCACATACAACTGTTTCAAGAAAAATTTTGCGTTTGACTTGAAATCAAAATGTGTAGATTGAGTTTTGTACCTTTCCAGTTATTAAGTTGTATTCCTTCAACTCGCCTATTTGTGTTCCAAGTAAAACAGACTTGCCATCGGGCTGAGGAGAAAAAGTAAAAACTTAGGAACTACGTTTACATGACCTCATAAAAGCCATCATTTTTTTTAAACAATAGTTAGGATAATTATTACGAGTAGAAAAAAAAAAAAAGGAAACACAAGATCATAATTTCTATTTTACTAATAATCAGCCAAATGCAAACGACACAAACAAGAGGTTCAAACCGTTTGACTTCTAAGAGTGACCAGCGTCTAATTTCTCTTTACAATATCACTCCTTGAAGCAAACATTAGGATCACGAGAATAAAGAAAATGATCACCAAATAAGAAGCTCTTGATTTTTAACTAAATTCTCCTTGTCAGCACCTTAGGAATTACATAGAGAACAGTATGGAGAATATGCATACTGATGTTAGCATGTCAAGGGTCAAGCCCTGAAGATAGGTTTTTGAGGAGTAAATTTGAGGTCTGAAGAAGTGTCACGGTTCGTTCATCGTAAAAAAAAAAAATTTAAAAAATCGGTTTTCAGTTTCAATTGGTTTTAATCTTGTAAAATTTAAAAAACGATCTCTGGCTAAAACTTTTAAAAATACGAGCTTTCGGCTGTTTGCGCTACAGCCTTCAACGGGTAAAATGATAAAAAGGTAAGAAATACTAGGTGTGAAGTACAAAGTAGGAAATTAAAAATGCTAATAACTAAGAATGTTTGTTAAAAAGAATGTTGTATTGTCCGGGCAAAGGACAGGAATTGTTGTCTGCATTGGGAGTTAACTTGGAATGCCACGCTTCTAGTGTTTTTCTTGTTCTAAAACTGCCTTTGTCAATAATAGATGCATTATCAAAGTCTATTGCGTGATTATTGGCCCAGACGTGATTGGAAATTCTTGAGCCTTTTGCCGCGGTTTTCACATTTCTGAGGTGTTCTTTCTTTCTTGTGTTGAAGGCCCTTGCCAGTCTCACCAATATAACACCATGAACAGTCACCACAAGGAATTTTATAAACAACATTTGTTTGAGATTCCAATAATGGTCGAAATTTTGGGGCCGGGAACTGTTGTTGGAGGGTGATAAGTGGTTTGTTCACCACTGTGATGTCGTGTTTTTTGAGGACACGAGTCAGAGGTTCTGTTACGCCTTTAATGTATGGAAGAGAGGCGAACGACTTGCGTGATTCGGACGCCTCGACCATCTTGAAAAATGTGCCAACAGTGGTGAACAAACCACTTATCACCCTCCAACAACAGTTCCCGGCCCCAAAATTTCGACCATTATTGGAATCTCAAACAAATGTTGTTTATAAAATTCCTTGTGGTGACTGTTCATGGTGTTATATTGGTGAGACTGGCAAGGGCCTTCAACACAAGAAAGAAAGAACACCTCAGAAATGTGAAAACCGCGGCAAAAGGCTCAAGAATTTCCAATCACGTCTGGGCCAATAATCACGCAATAGACTTTGATAATGCATCTATTATTGACAAAGGCAGTTTTAGAACAAGAAAAACACTAGAAGCGTGGCATTCCAAGTTAACTCCCAATGCAGACAACAATTCCTGTCCTTTGCCCGGACAATACAACATTCTTTTTAACAAACATTCTTAGTTATTAGCATTTTTAATTTCCTACTTTGTACTTCACACCTAGTATTTCTTACCTTTTTATCATTTTACCCGTTGAAGGCTGTAGCGCAAACAGCCGAAAGCTCGTATTTTTAAAAGTTTTAGCCAGAGATCGTTTTTTAAATTTTACAAGATGTTTCATCCTGGCTGCGGCCCCTCTATCTTTTCAGGTTTTAATCTTCTTCACTCTTGGGAACCAGTCTTTATTTATCACGGGGGGGGGGGGGTAGGTGAATTCCTGGGGATCCCATGGTTTTCAGGGGGGGAACGGAGGAGGATCAGTCGTCACTAACAGAGCTTAGAGGAGCAACTATAGAATTGACTGCCAATGAGGTGGGATCATTACAATACTACAGACCCTTAAGGGGGGATCAGGTAAATTTTATGGTGAAACAAAAAGAATACTCTGACCCCCGCCCCACTCCTCCAAGAGGAAAAATGACAGGCCCCTTCTTAAGTTTACTTCAACTGCTTTGCGTTTGCCAAACTTAGCCAATCATGATCTTTTCCATCCAACGCAACGCAACGCAATCTTTTATCTTGCGCGAGATAAAAGCGTGATATCCCAAGCGAATAAGAGCTCGGGTAGCCTATCAGAACACAGGATTAGCTTCATCTTGCCCGCGGGCACTCCCAGCTGTATAATATACATGATTGGACAAGCGTGAAAAAAGCACCGCGCTGTGCAATCCGCGCTGTGCAATACTCACTTTGTAACTGGCCGCTGATAAACAGCTGTAGTTTTCCAATGACTTTTCTAATCTTGTTGCTCCTCGATAAATCACGTAACGCTTTACAAGCCAGAGCACGAATACAAGCTGCATCAACCAATGGCGTTTTCACCATCAGTAAGGAGAGCAGAACCTTGATGCCATTACTAGCCCTGACACATCCACACATCCTGGATAAGATGTCGTCGATGCTTTTGAAAGCCGGCTTGGATTTCGGCTGAAATTTTGAAACAGCTCCACTAATCTGCAAACAATGAAGACAAAAGTAATCATCGCGGTGACGCCAAACACTACTCAAGCAGTGGAAAAAAATAAAAAATGAAAAAAGAGTCAGGCCTATATCATAGTTGAACTGAGAACTGGAAAAAAAAGGAACAACGCACTCGGCCTGGTTGCTTAAAGCTTTAAACGCAAAGTACTTTTAAATTCCTAACGTTTTCCTAACGTTTGAGAAGCAATTTTTCCATTAACTTTAATCAGCCTAAGACTGGGAGGAGAACAACGTTGAGGGGGAGAAGGGAAGGGGTTGAGGAACCGTGCAGAGGTAAGCAAAGATTATCGTCTTGACTCCGATATTGACTCAACTTTACGCAACTTTGTCATTATCAAGTCAGTTTCAAAATGAAGAATTTTCGCCTTGCTTGTTTGTTGTTGTTGTTGTTTTGTTGAAGTCTGTTCATCATCTTTGGGATGCAAGGAAAAAATGTTAAATCGTAGCGAACTTGAGCAGTCAGGAATGAAACGCTGAGGAAGACGTCGACTAAAATAATCAATTTTTATTTCTGGTTCGGATCTTGCGAATGGCTGGGTGTGTTTACCGTCTCTTACGGTGCCAGACCACAACCACAGCATAACATATGTGAGCAGGGTTAGGTTCCAAATGGAAATTTTACTCTTATGCCATCAGGGTTTCCGTTCTCAGACAAAGCAAATTTTGGTCATTTCACGTTTCAAGTGCTGTTCTCGTTTTAAGCTGTCGTGGTTTGCCACAGATCCCTAATAAACATAAGAAAACGTATGCATTCTGACACTGTAGAGCCCACAGACAGAAGCGAGTTTACACTAGTTATGGGTAAATCGGCAAGATCCGATTAGAATTCCAGCCGCTTGGGTAGCAAAGATTTTCATACTCGACCACTTCATGAAATATCCAAACAAAAAGTCCACAGAAAGGACATAAGGGCTAATGAACCAGTCTTGAGGCAACAGAGCGATTTGTGCAAGCGAGTCTGTGCTTATGAGTATTGGTTAATGAAATAAAAAAAAAACCAAAACAAAAAAAAACAAGAAACGAACAAACAAACAAATATAAGAAATTACTTGAAATTAGGAGATCCTCGCAGCTAAGAACACTACTGAAACGAGTAGTTGTAAATAGGACCTGAAAAAAATTCAGGTCCGTACGGGATTTGAACCCATGACCTCTGCGATACCGGTGCAGCGCTCTACCAATTGAGCTAACAAGCCAACTGGGAGCTGGTTAATGAATTGGGTACAAATAAACATTCAAGTTAATGAAGATTTTAGATATATGAAAATTTCACATATTTGCACTGCGGTGGGGAGATGAAATTAGATGAAATTAGAAATTAGATGAAATTAAGAAATTAAGAAAGAAATTAAGAAGAAATTAGATGAAATGAAATCTCCTAATTTCATCTCCCCACCGCAGTGCAAATATGTGAAATTTTCATATATCTAAAATCTTCATTCACTTGGATGTTTATTTGTACCCAATTCATTGACCAGCTCCCAGTTGGCTTGTTAGCTCAATTGGTAGAGCGCTGCACCGGTATCGCAGAGGTCATGGGTTCAAATCCCGTACGGGCCTGAATTTTTTTCAGGTCCTATTTACAACTACTCGTTTCAGTAGTGTTCTTAGCTGCGAGGATCTCCTAATTTCATCTCCCCACCGCAGTGCAAAAATGTGAAATTTTCATATATCTAAAATCTTCAAGAAATTACTTCTCCACTCTATTCCTGAGAGCGAAACGTATCTAATGGATTAATATGTATACGTAAACTACGAGAATTATGAATATAATGATACTAATAATAATAATTATGATAATTATAAAAATAACAATAATAATAATAAATAATAATAATAGTAAAACCGAAGAAAATAACAACAACAAAGCAATGTAAGTAAGTGTTACGGTGCCCATTGGGGGGTTTCATAACGTACGAGCCGTCGTTAACCATCAAATACTGTGCCCCATTACTGCGAAAAAAAAAAAAACCCTTTGCCGATGTTAAGTTCATTTCCAACCTCTCTGAACTAAAGCAGCCAAGCGGGTGTCGTCCTTTTAAATAACATAACATATTGAATTTGCTCATCTGACAATATACAATTTTCTCCTAAAATTAAGGAGTAAGCTTGAAAATTCACCTTATACGCTGGAACTGGAACAGGTGGTGTTCCACCCTCGTTCCTTGCCATAGATCTCCTCAGCGCATCTGCCCTGATGTGAAGATGGGCATTAAAGTATCTCCGTAGAGCCATGCAAGTGTGATTTGCTGTCTGCCGGCTGCCAAACACCTCATCATTACTCAGTAGTTCTGCCTCGTCGGGACGACGGACTGAAAGTGTACTTAGCTGCCACAACATGGTTAAACAAAAAAAGATTCTTTTAGAATGGTTTGCAGCCAGTAATATTCGTTGTTTTCAAGATGCAAACGCGAGTGGAATAGGACCGTAAAATGGCTTGAAAAAATTTAAACGAGTCTGCGCAGTCTGGAAAATGCAAACACGACGTGTACTAAATACTTGTTAATTCATAGCGGTCGGCATGTCTCTAAACTACTTTTCAAAAGTAACAAACCGTGATTTACTGAAGTGGAGGTTGCTGGCTAGTAGCGGATATTCACTGAGTCTCGAAGCCGCGAGGTGAATATCCACCGCCAGCCATCGACACTGAGGTGAATAGTTATAGTATATACTTAAACAGAAAGATGATATAGCAAAAAGGGATGATTCTAACTATTTATTACCCCGATGATTGCAATATTTCCGCGCGCAAATCACGCGCGAGTTACTCGGAGGTGAACAGCAACGGATATTCGGAGTTTGAGTAGCCAATCAGAATGGGCCTTCAACGTTATCCACTATTTTATTAATTAAATAAACGCATTTTACATTAGTTATTCTTTTATTTCTTTACGTATTGCAAAATATTTCGAAGGAGTGTTATTAAGAGAAATTGCTATTCCTACGAGAACGGAAAAGTCAAAGAACAAATAGACCTTGTGGTGTGATCCTACTCCAGACGATTGAACTACACGATCCACGTTTCTCAGGGGTCCAAACCGCGTTGTGTAATTAATAAATAAAACTGACTAATTACCTGGTTCACAAGCTTCCGCAGACCATCATTACTGTCGAACAATTCCAGCACTGCTCGAAATGAACACGTGAGCGAGAAAAAGAGAGGTGCGTGACACCTGCCAGAGTCGTGAGAACATTCTAGAAGCCACAAAGCATACTTGACCAGGTCATTCAGCACAGGGTTTGGTAGGAGGGACACCTGAAACAAGTTACTTGAAACAGTTAAGGAGGTTCTGTCGACATATTCTGTTTGTTAATTTCATGATTCTCTGGCCCATATAGAAAAAAGAGCACCAAGAATTTAATTATTCGAAGTTTTTTTGTGGAATTAATGGTAGTTGCGATTCTATTTATCCATTTAACCAGTTTTTCTTTTATTCCTTTTTTTATCTCTCTTCATGCAGCAATAAGTGCCGTGAAGTTTTTTTACCTGAAGGTTATACGTTATACATAAATAAGCTTTTTCTGGGGGGGGGGGGGGAAGGGAGAGGGAGATTGATGAAAAATAAGCAGAGATGTGTTATTCATTGTTATTTCATGTTTAACGGAATGATACTGGTTACCTCTTTCTTTTAGAAAGTACTGGTCTGCTCATAACTCACAGATCACTGCTAAGTTAAATCTGCACTAAATAACGTATTTCTTTCAACTACAAATCCGAAAACCTAAAAACATTTTTTTAAAATGGAAAAATGTCTTACCCTCTCCATGGCGTCCTCATTGTAAGCGAGATAATATAAACACATAGAACATCCTGTAGCAGCCACTGATGGGCGTGGCCCTTCTAGTAACCGCTGGACTCCGTTATGAGTCACAAATTCTGTGGCAAACTTTTTGTGGCAAACTTTTTATGACAAAGAAAGGATGCCAAATACTAAAAAGACAATAAAAGGAAATAGCTTTTAAATTTTGGGGCTTTTTTTGGCAGATCTCAGTCGGTACAATGCATTATTGCATTAACCTTTAACTTCCACGAGTGACCAAGAGAGAATTTCTCCTTACAATATCAATACAAAATCAACCAGATAAGTAATGAAAATAAAGAAAATTATCAATTCGGGTAGGATTAGCTGATCCAATACTAAATTATCCGAACTAACATTAAAAGTATTCTATGGTTGACAGTAAGGAAAATTACAAATTTGATCTGGGAGTTGAAGAGTTAAAGTAGTTATTTTCAAGAGGGATGAATGTGGTAGAATGTCTAAAGGTTCATTTACACATAAGACAGAGTTGGAGTTGAATTGTTCATTAGTCGTAAGAATACCGGCGAACCAGAGAAAATCGAGAGTCGGAGTCGTAAGTGGAGCCCAAAGCTTGACGAAATCGGAGTCGGAATATTCCGAACAATATCTTTTCTTCCGTTTCCGCCAATAACTCCAACGCTTATGATCCAGTGAAAACTAGATCGTTGGAATCACAGGCAATGCCAGTTCTTAGCTGAGCTAACCGACGGCTCACAACTCCAGCAATTCGTTTTTCACATATCACTTGCGAAGGAGTCATGAGTGGCATCAGTATTTTGCTTCTGATTGGTTTGATTTCACAAGGTCATATCGCTCTGCTCTTTTTATTCCTTTAGAAGTCGATCCAAGTTGATAATGAAGGAGAGACAAATTTGTTTGTTTGTGAAGTCTCTTCGAAAATTCAACATCCGTTTTCAACGCTTAGCCGATTGTTCTGCACTGCAAAAAAATATTTGAGGGATAAAAAGCAGAAGAATACGTCCTCAATTTGTATCTAATATATACACGTATATTTTGTCTTTAAAGATGATCAGTTCCTAAAAGCACACAGTTTTTCTCAAGCTTTACTCTCCGAAAATTCTCTCTAAACAAAATAGACGTTCACCGAAAAAAAAGTACGAGCATATTTTTAAACTAAATAGAGATTACTGTTCAATAGTCGGTCCTCACTCAAATTTGTTAAGTTTCTAAATTATCCTTACAGATTGAGTATACGTTTCTCACAAGCTTCCCACCAACTTTAATAGGGGGAGTCTTACTGTTCTTCACGTTACATCAAATGCTCAAGTGCCTAATTACAGCACATACCTCTTGATATTCTCCCAAGGGAGTCAGATACTGCAGAATTAGTCTCTGCTGCATGCCAAGAGTCAGGGGGGAGAGGGAAAAGGACATAGGGACTATGTGGTACCCTCCCTTAGGTGCACAAATAACATTTCCAGTGGAACAGAATCCCTTGCTTGTTTTAATTAACAATGGATGTTTTGCTTGTAGACAACTTTTACCTGAAACAAAAAGAAAATATTTATTAATATTAAGGAAACTGAGCTGGCTTGTGCAGGGCAAATCTACTTGGAGTACTTCCTTCCTGGCACTCCCCACCTCCCTCACCCCACCCCCCCCCCCCCTTGACACAAGAGAAGAAAAACAAATGATAATAAGCAAAAATACTGAAGTGCTTGAGGAAGGACACTTCTCAATCCATGTTATTGTGACCACCTAGATATACTATCAAATCCCTCTAGTTCAAAATTGAAAGCTAACCTTGTTTCCCTTAAACTCCCAGAAGTGATCAACATGTAACTTCTCTCTATAATGTACATATGTAATTTACTTAACAGCTATTGAGAATACACAAACTTATCAAGCAGAGGTTGTTATCTTGATCTAAATACCAAATTCTCATAACTAATTTACATAGAAAGATGTAGCAACTATAGGGGAGAATAAACAATCTGATTTTGGGAGTCAAAGGGTCAAAAAAAAAAACATAAAGTGCAGCTTTCCAACATTTTTCACAAGAGTGGAATTTTGAGGCAAAAAAAAAATAAACTCGACCTCTCAAAGACCCCATTTGCACTTACTAGTATCTATTCCATTGAAAGCTTCAAGGACCCCATCCAAAAGATCTCACTTTTGTGGAACTTATTCATCACATAATCCTTGCAGTGCTCTCAATAAGATTTGAAGAAGGTGGCTGCCTTGGTAAGGCACCTGCCAGAGAATTTCCCTCTTGTAATCCCATTACTTCCATTCGGAATAAACTGGCTTAAAACAGAGTTTTTGGTGCCAAACTTTCACAGATGATCATTAAATATTTTTGTTCTTGATAACAATTGTTTAACTGATTGTTTTATTCCTGATCAAAATTTTCCATTCCCTGACATGCAGGCCTACTCCCTGAGTTTCACACAAAAAGTCCTCTGAAAGGATATAAGGTAAATGTTTACCAAAATTTGAGTCAGTCTGCTGTTGGAAACTTAAAATATTTTTTTTTTGGCTGGAAATGTATGAAATGTATGCTACAATATACGATAAGAAAATACCAATCATTTTATTAAAACTCATTTATAAAGGTAAAAGTTGACTGAAAGAACTCTAGAAGATCTCAAGGTGTTTTAGGTCTCACATCGTGAGTTTGCATGAAAGCTCCCAGAGTATAACTACCAATTCACTACAGAATACCCACTGGAGCTCCTACTGGTGCTGGGTCTTACTGAAAGCACTGCCTTGGCTGTCAAAGTGAAAACCCAAAGGAGAATAATTGAGCCTTCAAGTTGCAAACCAGTAATACCACTCAGTTTGAAAAGACACTTAAATCAACTTAAAGTTGTTAGAAGATTCAACTCACTGGCAGAGGGGCAATCTGAGTTACAATACTCAAAAAGTGAACTAACCCTTTCCATTGTCTATTTACTTCTTCCACTTCTCCATTACACAAACCAGATGTTTCACCATTCTGTGGCACTGTGCATGATGGTCCTGGCTAGGAAAGATTCACTTTCTTTACTTTGTTACTCACAATGTTACTGTTTTTGCTCTTGTTCCTGTTTGTCTTTGCCTTCAGGATAATCCTATTTAGCAGGTCTGTCAGAAGGGACTGTGTAAGGTCTGAGAAGTCCTTTAAAATGTGTAGCTGCCACAGCATACAAGGAACCTTAACATGTGAAATTTAACATTTAATCCTCAGCATATAGTTTAAAAAAGGTGTTCCAAACAAAAAATGCCATGAGTGACAAAAGACAATTCCTGAGAAGTGTAAGCTCAACTATACACTCTGACTTTTGGAAAACAAATGCTGTTAAACACAAAGCTAAGGTGTAATATTTTAAAAACCCCTTTTCACCCTAACATCAGTATGCATATTCTCCATACTGTTCTATATACATTTCTTTAGTTGTTGACTTGGAGAATTTATTTAACAAGATGTCAAAAGCTTCTTTATTTGGTGATCATTTCCTTTGTTCTCATAGCTTTTATGTTTGATTCAGGGGAGATATTGTAAGGAGAAATTAGGTGCTGGTCACTCTTTAAAGTTGCTATACTGACTTACCAAGGTAGAGTTTTCTTCTCTGAATACTGCAGCAATATCCTGGCTCTCCATGGCAAATGCTAAAAGACCTGTTAATAAAATAATTATCAAAGTTTCTATTACTTGTTACTTGAAATTAAAAACAAATTCAATATGCAACTGCAGAAATACACATTAAAAATGAACAAAAAGGAATATTAGAATCCTCAATGAAACAATGACTATCTATATCTTAACCTTGTACACTACCTTGGATCACCTAACTAAAACAACCTTCTACTTACACCCAGTTAATAAACATGTACACAAAATTGAGTTAATTCAGAAGCTGAAGCTGTACAAGAATTAGATAAATCTAATTTTCCCCAGGAGGCCACTTGATGCTAAATATTTTGTCAACTAAATTTTCTTTTTTTCTCTTTTTCAGGTATGGTGACCAAAATGTTCAAAGCCTGAAGTACTGTGTAAAGTAAGACCAGTACACTATGATATAAATACCTGTAGCATATGATCTTAGGGGTTCTAAGGCTTCTCTGGCCCACTTGCATAATTTGTTGATAGGAAATATGTAGAGAAAGATGTTTATTGTCTCATCACAAGTGTAGGACAAGAAAAGAATTCTGAGTCCCCATGAGGAATTGAACCTCAGACCTTCAGATTCCACACTCCAATGCTCTACCACTGAGCCAGAGAGACTCCACAGTGAGTGAGGTCTATTACAAAGTTCATGTGACATGCATCCTGCATAGTGTCCTGCATAGCATCATGCTTATAAATAGAATGAGAGATGGTAAGTTTTGAACTCAGTAAAGAAATAAAGAAAGATGTTTTCATCTTGTCACATGTGTAGGACCAGGGAAAAAATTCTGAGTCATATTCTGTTTACAAACATGATGCTAACAACATTGCTGATCCCAGCAGTATGCAGGACAAGTGTCACTGAACTTTGTAATAAACCTCACTCACCATAGAGTCTCTGTGGCTCACTGGTAGAGTATCAGACCCCAGAATCCCAAGATCTAAGGTTTGATTCAACGTGGGGACTCAGATCAGAATTTTTTCTTTGTTGTGACAAGACAAAAAACATCTTTCTCTATTTCTTTACCAAGCTCAAAACTTACCATCTCTCTCACTCTACTAAAGAAATATGTATTTATTAATTAAGGCAAAATGAAAGTGAATCTGAAAAGTTTGCATTTTTTTAAAAGTGTTTTCCACTGAAGTGAGGTGACTGAGAGCAACAAATAAAATCTCTTTTTTTTTTCTTTTTCATAACGTAACTAAAAGAAATTCCTATAATTTTTTTCATCCATAATTTGATAAAGTAGAAATTGTGCAAGTTAATATTAAGTATTTATTTTTTTCTAAAAAGGAAGGGAGTGCCATGCCACAGAAACTGGACACAATTTCTGGACTTTAACATGAAACTCAAGCTGACAAAAAAATGTCACATCTTAAGATTATTAACACTTTAACTCCCACAAGTGATTAACAAGTAACTTCTCCCTATAATATTCATACATTATCCAGCAAAAAGGTAATGAGAATAGTCAGACTTATCAGGAAGAAGCTGTCATCTTGATCTAATATCTTGTAAATATGTAAGAAAATAAAAAAATAAAAGTGTGAAAAGTGTGAAACACCAAATTCTCATAACTAATTTACAAGGAAATGTGTAGCAGCTAGAGGAGAGAATTTAAATCAGATCTTGAGAGTTGAAGGATTTAGAATACCTTACTAAATTTACCATATCTTGAAAAACTACAGCACTTTCCAGCCCAGGCATGGCATTTAACAACACTCTGGCTGCAGTGCAGTTCAGATCAAACTGTTCCACAGTGCTCATGATGTAGGAGTTCATTAGTTTGTCCATAAATTAATCATTTCGGAACAGTGCCTTTCCATGCTATGTTTCATTCATTCTGAGAGGGGGAAAAGGATATTTTTTGGGTGTGTAATTACAGCCACGTGCCAATCCAACAACAGTTTTGTCACAAGCAGGGTAAAATTTCCGCACCGCCCCATCCTACATTATGCATTCAGTTCTTGGATAGAGAAAACAATGACAAAAACAACACATTGCCATTGGGGAAACAGATTTGTTTTACGATAGTAGGGGGCTGTGCGAAAATTTTAGCAAAAATACTACTACTATTACACTTCACCAACCTTTGCAGTGTTTTAACGGGTGATACATTATCTTGATCTTCCTTTCGCCAAGTATCCAAAGGATTACTGAGTTCAGAGGTGCTATCCAATGCAGCCGTGGCCAAAACAAATAGACAGTTTACCACAACGAATCCATAACGTGTAGAGTTTCGAAGATTGAAAAGCCCGCCATTTTTGATCCGAAAGATATAATAATACAGGATTACATGGTCTTCCTCTTCGAAAGTGATCTCGCTTTTGTCGGCATTATTACTCTGATATTACTGCAAGTGATTTTGTTGACTGTATCAAGGTCAGATGTAATTCCAGTGTGTAAACTATATTTACGATGATTAGTCACATGGCGAGTTCCAACACAAGACGCGCTAAGTCCCAGGCTATTATCTAAATTTATCAAATTTTGATAAGCTGTAAAACGCGCGACCAGCTAATTCATATACGAAAAGATCTCGGATTTACTCTTGACGTTTCACTGCGGATTCCATTTGGTGACAAGATACACGAGGTATGCACGGAGGGGTAATACTTTCGGCCTGTAATACTTTCGGCCTGTAATACTTTCGGCCTGTAAAACTTTCGGCCTGCAATACTTTCGGCCTGTAATACTTTCGGGTGCAAACTTCGTTCCTCAGGGAATAATCTATCCAATCGGATACGAGGAAAGGACAAAGGAAAGAGGTCGTGGCAAACTACCGATTTCCGGGAAGACTCGGAACCAATCAAATCTGAGAAAAGGATAACGTCAAATCCGTCAAACCATGTGATTTCGAAAAACGTTTGGGTTGCGTCGTATCGTCCTGATTTCGTTCGTCAAGCCAGGTTGTATTATTGCTTGCAAGGTGAGTGATCTTTTCGCTTTTCATATTTGTAATGGATTTCTTAAAAGGTGTTTTCTCATTTTGCCACAGCATTCGCACTGGGTGTCATTCCGGCCGACTGAAAGGTTTTGAAAGATGCTTTGAATTCGTAAATCGACTGAAGCTTTCTCAGCGCCAACACGATCACCGCCCGGCCATTTTGCAAGTGCTCAGGACGCAAAATAAGCTTTATGAGCCCCATTTGGGGAATGCAAAGTTCCTTCGGGGAACAATTGAGCCCCATTTGGGGAATGCAAAGTCCCTTCGGGGAACAATTGAGCCCCATTTGGGGAATGAAAAGCCCGTTAAGGGAATTATTAAGCCTCACTTGGGGATTACAAAGCCCAATGCGGGATATGATATGCCCTGTTTACGAAATGGATTTGGCAGAAGATACATGTATTTCACTACACACGTGAAAACATCTATCACTAGACAAACATGTGCGAAAGCTGTGGCGATTTTATACAGAAGAGAGAAACCTAGCACTAGTATTCTTCATGATAATTACTATCTAAGCATCGCTATGAACAGATCTTTGCATACAGTTGTAAGGTTTGATGTGGGAGTTTCCATCGTTGGCATAGCGCCATCATTCAGAGAATTCCATGAACACTCCCCGCTGAAACGTTCCAAGTCAGTCAAAGAAGTGAAACGACGTAGAGACCGAGAACCGTCTAGGATTCCGGTAAAAAAGATAATAAATACTATGAAAAAAGAGAAAAGTCAGATGCAAGCTTAAGTTCATTCTTAAGAAGTACACCCCTAAATCTTCACGATTATACAGCTTCGCGACTGACTTTAAATTATGGTATGTAAGGTATTAACACAGATGCAAATGTTTTTTTACTCATTTTGCCGCTTTTAATAGACTGACAACAAAGAAGCTGTCACAAAAAAGAAAGCAAACTAGTTGCTGTTGTTCACATAAAATTCAAAACTTAACTTAAGTCACCAAAAGATATTCCGTATCAAGAATAAACCTTTTGAGGTCAGGTGATGTTGAATTAAATCCAGGCCCAGATCAAAATGTGGACAACCAGACCAGACTGTCAGAAGACTCCACAACATTGCTTAACTTTCGATTAGGACAGTTAGGATTGAGAGCTCTTGATGTGGGTGGTGCAGGCGACTGCTTTTTCAGGGCAGTATCACATCAATTGTATGGTAATCCCAATAGTCACTTTCTCATCAGACAAGCTGCTGTTCACTATCTTAGGCATAACCCTGAACGTTTCATTGAAAGTAATACTCAGAATTCATGGAATGGTTACTTAACAATTATGTCAATGCAAGGTACGTGGTGTGATGCACTAACTGTACAAGCAGTTGCAGAATCACTAAATATACAAATTTATATTATAGAATCAAATGTAAATTTTGGACAGGTAACTTTGATACAGCCACATCATCCATCACAGCAGCAACCAAGAACAATATATATAGGTCATGTTGATGAAATACATTATGTATCAACAGTACCAAATAGCTCTTGCTCAGGAAATGAGCACTGTAACAATAAGTATTATAATATCAATAATTTCACCAAACAAAATGTTCTTTCTGAACAAGTACTAAATAGTAGTCGAAAAAGAAAATACAATTCTGATCTGAAGAATATTAGGATAAGCACTGAGAGCAGTAAAAACAATGAAAAGCAAAGTTCAGCAACTAAACAAAATAAAATGAATGAGCAGAAAAAGAAATGGAATTCTTACATGAGCAATTACAGGCATACCAGAAGGGCTAATAAAAAAATCAAGGTAATCAAAGAAACAATGAAACGCACAATTCAGTGACTAAACAGAATAAAACTGATGAGCAGAAAAAGAAATGGAATTCTTACATGAACAATTACAGGCATACCAGAAGAGCTAGTAAAAAATATCAAGGGAATCAAAGAAACAATCAAATACACGGTTCAGTGACTAAACAGAATACAACTGATGAGCAGAAAAATAAATGGAATGCTTACATGAAAAATTACAAGCGTACCAGAAGGGCTAGTAAACAGAATCAAAGGTATGAATGTGACAATGTAAGGCAAATTTCAACCACTAAACGGAATGAAAAAACTCAATGTCAAAAACCAAAAAGGCAAAATAGCATTGCTGCCTTAATTTCAAGGTTTCATAACATTGTTTCCCAGGGCCCATTATATATTTGTAGTTGTTGTGATCAGCTGTGGTATAAACGCAGTGTTTTTCCAGCTGCTAAAATAAGAAATTCTAACCCTGCTGCTGAAAAATATCTTTTAAACTCGAAAAGTGTTAACAATAAAGAGTGGCTGTGTAGAACATGTCATAAGTACTTGGCAAAGGATAAAATTCCACCTGTGGCTGTCTTCAGTGGAATGAAATTCCCCAAAAAACCAGAGTTTTTTGACCTCAATGAATTGGAATGTAGGCTTACAGCTCCAAGACTTGCTTTTCAAAAATTAATGCAAGCTCCAAGAGGAAGGCAGCTTAAAATACATGGAAAGGTTGTAAATGTGCCAGCAGAAGTGTCTGATACTGTCAATATGTTACCAAGGTTACCTAATGATACTGGCACAGTTAAAGTCAATTTAAAGAGAAAATTGCAATAGAAAAGTTCAGCATTGTCTCTCAATATTAGACCACATAAAGTTGTTCAAGCAGCCAATTGGCTAATCAACAACAGCAGCCTCTACAGACAGGAAGGAATAACACTAAACGAAGGTTGGGGAGTGCAGTATACTGCAAACTGTTTATTAGATAGTACTAATACTGAAAATCAAAGTGAACAATTACATGAAATAGAAAAGAGCAGTGGTTCCAATAAGCAAGATGGAAATGACAGTAATGATAGTGATGATCAGTGGACTGAAGATGAAGCAGAAACACCTGCTGGTGTTACTGACACCATGTTGACCAACACACATTATTTTGAAGACAGTCAGCCTCAGCGTATTTTAAATGTTGCACCAGGAGAGGGAAACAAACCCTTAAGTATATTCAGAGATCAATATTCTGAAGAGTTAGCATATCCTGGTATATTCCTTGGTCAAAGTCGACCAGAAAATAAAGATAGACTAGCTAATGTTCATTATAGCGACATTTGTAAATCTGAACTAAGACGATCAGATAGGAGAGCTGCTATGTGTGTTGAAAATATATTCTTCAAAACAAAAAAGCTTCAAATGAAAATTCTCTTAGGAAAATCACAAGTTGCACTTAGGAAGTGCAAAGGAAATAGCAAATCTTTAAATGCTGGACAGTTGAAATGTGAAGGAGCAATTGAGCGCTTGATTCATCTTGATGAATGATTCCAATTTTTGAAAGCATTGAGAGGTAGCCCACCATATTTTGAAAAAGCTAAGAAAGACTTGTTTGCAATGATAAGACAATTAGGACCAGCTTCTATATTTTGTAGCTTTTCTTCAGCAGAAACACAGTGGATACATTTCCTACGAATACTTGGTCAGGTAGTAGATCACAAAGACTACACTACCACTGAGCTTGAAAATATGACCTGGGATGAGAAATATAGGTTAATTCAAAGTGACCCAGTAACATGTGCCAGACATTTTGATTATCAAATAAGTCAAATTCTCACAAACTTTCTTTTCGATAAAGCTAAACCATTAGGGAAAATTTCTGACTGGTTCTACAGAGTAGAATACCAGCAGCGGGGTTCACCCCACATACACATGCTTATATGGCTTGAAAGTGCACCAGTGTTTGGAGTTGATGATGATGCTGTTGTTACAGATTTCATTGATGAGATAATTAGTTGTCAGTGGCCAATTGCTAATACAGAATTATATCAACTTGTGAAGAGACAAATTCACAGACATTGTAACACTTGTAGGAAGAAATCAAAGAATGAATGTCGATTTCCCTGGTGAAAATCTTTCAAGGATCTTTAAGGATCTTACAAGATCTTCATGAGGACCTTTGAGGATCCTCTTGAGGATCTTCATGAGGATCTTCAAAATTCTTGTTAAGATCTTCAAGGATCCTTCATTTTCTTGCCAAGATCTTCAAGGATCTTTCATTTTCTTGCCAAGATCTTCAAGGATCTTTCATTTTCTTGCCAAGATCTTCAAGGATCCTTCATTTTCTTGCCAAGATCTTCAAGGATCTTTCATTTTCTTGCCAAGATCTTCAAGGATCTTTCATTTTCTTGCCAAGATCTTCAAGGATCCTTCATTTTCTTGCCAAGATCTTCAAGGATCTTTCATTTTCTTGCCAAGATCTTCAAGGATCCTTCATTTTCTTGCCAAGATCTTCAAGGATCTTTCATTTTCTTGCCAAGATCTTCAAGGATCCTTCATTTTCTTGCCAAGATCTTCAAGGATCTTTCATTTTCTTGCCAAGATCTTTGAGGATCTTTGACTATCTTGACAAGATCTTTAAGGATCTTTCATTTTCCTGTCAAGATCTTGTCTGGATCTTCAAAGATCTTTACATGAACTTTGAAGATCCTTTAAAGATCTTTGAAAATTCTTTGAGGATCTTCCAAATTCTTGTTAAGATCTTTGAGGATCTCGCATTTTCTTGCCAAGATCTTCAAGGATCTTGTTGAAAATTTTGAAGATCCTTAAAGATCTTGGAAAGAAAATAAAAAACCCTTAAAGATCTTGGCAATAAATTGAAAGATCTTTGAAGATCTTGGCATAAAAAAGAAAGATCCTTGAAGATTTTGACAGCCAAATTAAAGATCTTTGCAAGAGATTTGAAGATCCTTAAAGATCTTGACAAGAATGTCAGTGAACCTTGAAGATCCTGGCAAGGAAATGGAAGATCGTTGAAGATCTTAGCAAGAATGTTATAGAACCTTCGAAATTTTGACAAGAAAATAAGCATACTTAAATCCTCATACTAAGTTAAAAAGAAAAATTGAACCAAACATAAAAAAATGAAGATAAAACTTTTTTTTTATTGCTAAACGAGAATTACCCATCCTCTTCTAGTTGGACTACTTCTACACTATTTCTGTTCAGACTTTAGGTTAGTACTAAGATTTTCATTTTCCAAAAAATCTGGCAACAGTCCAGCTCAAAGATAAGAAGACCAAAATATATGTGTTAAACTTGACTATGACCAGACTCAGACTACTCTTACAGAGGGGGTAAACATGAAAAAAAGGCAAACAAGAGTACTTCAATGACTATATCTCTGAACCATATTAACCTATATACCAAAGGAAAGCTTAGGAATCACACATACTGAATATCACTAATATGTTGCCCTAAACTAATTTGTTATTTGACATCAGATCAATTTGTCCACCATATGGTGTGAAAAACCTAGGTGAACTTGAGAAAAGATAACTGCACAAAGATTGCATGAAATCAAGTGTTTTTAGTGTCAAAACAAAGTACTAGGGTCGTTCTTTTGGATGAGCTGAGCTGAACTTTTGGAGTCGTTTATATTATGGGCACAATGCCCGTTCAAAGTTCACCGAGATTATTAGGTGAGTTATTCCACAACATCTTACTTAAAATTCAGCTTATAGAGAAACTGTTAGCTTATCCAACTCAACTCAGTAAGAGGATACAGCCCTGAAAACTTCAGATTAATTGAACTAATACATCCTGAGGTACAAAATAAGTGTTTTCGGGAATTCATATGACAACCTCTAAAAGAGCTTTTTAAGTTGGTTACACAGAACCAAGTAAATTCACACCTTCTTCAGAAACATGTCCTTCAGTGAGCGTCGAGGAGAATCTCTCTAGATCGATAAGCCTGTATCCTTGTCCCTGTAACACATCATTTGCATCCTCACTCTCCAAGAGCTCAGAGTAAGAATCATTGGGCGAGGATGGCATCTTCATTTTCTTTCCAGAAGTACCAATGAATTTTTTTCATTCAGCCCCAGAGTCAGAGCAATCGCGAGACCTTCTTGGAGTTTGATTGACGATTTCGGTTGTTTCTGTCTCTCTTTTCGCTTGTTTCTGAACTCCAGAAAACGCCTTTCCTTTACCTTTATTTCTGTGTACATTTTCCCTTTAGTTCCGACCATTGTCGATGATATTTGCCGTAACAACGAGCTTCTTATGTTTTTATGCGACCGTTAAAAATCTCGGCGCGTATAAATTCCTATCCCATAATGCAAAACCCTCTTTGTTGTCATGTAAGTAGTCAAAGTTTCCCGAAAGCCTCGAGCATGGCGTTGCCATGCGGTAACCTTCATTACACTCATTGCACAATAATTTCCTGCGAAAATTCCTTGTTGTGTTTAAATTATAAACAGTGAGCCCTCAATTTACAATTTTGTTATGTTTGAAATTACTTGAGGATTTCAAACGAACCTAATTCATAATGCAGAGATGTGGTAGAGATCTTGACAAAGTTGCCTTTGAGATCCACATCAAATTCAAAAAGGATCCTTACAAAGAGCTGTGCAATATCATGAAATGAATCTTTTAAAGATATTTGGAAGATCCTTTTCAATTCCTTGAGGATCTTAAAGGATTTTAGAACAGATCATGCAAAGATCTTGACTAGGATCCTTGTAACTCCTAATCAAATTCTTAAGGATCTTAGCAAAGATCTTAGCAGGATCCCTAAAAGGTTCTTTTGAGGGTCTTTAAAAGATCCTCATTAAATCCTTGAGGATCCTGAAGGATCCTTGAAAAGATCCTGCAAAGATCTTGACTTAAGGATCCTTGTAAGATCCTGATCAAATTCCTAAGGATCCTGGCAAAGATCTTTACAGGATCCTTGAAAGGATCTTTTGTAGGTCTTTAAAAGATCCTCATTAAATCCTTGAGGATCTTAAAGGATCCTTGAAAAGATCTTGCAAAGACCTTGAGTAGGATCCTTGTAAGATCCTGATCAAATCCTTAAGGATCCTTGCAAAGATCTTAATAGGATCCTTGAAAGGATCTTTGGAAGGTCTTTAAAAGATCCTCATTAAATCCTTGAGGATCTTGAAAGATCCTCAAAAAGATCCTGCAAAGATCTTGACTAGGATCCTTGCAAGATCCTGATTAAATCCTTAAGGATCCTTACAAAGATCTTGAAAGGATCCTTGAAAGGATCTTTTGAGGGTCTTTGAAAGATCCTTGCTAAATCCTTGAGGATCTTGAAGGATCCTTGAAAAGAACTTTGCGAGGATCCTTATGAGGATCTTTGTAATATCCTTTGAGGATCTTTATCAAATCCTTGAGGATTTTAACAAACGTTTTTGCTTACAAAGATCTTTGAGGATCTTTTACAGATCCTTTAAAGATCTTTTAAAGATCCTTGTCCTTAAGGATCTTTGGCAGGTCTTTGTCAATCCTTGAAGATCCTCAAAGATCCTGTGAGGTTTTTCACCAGGGTTAAATACCCACAACCTCCTATGAGAGCAACTGAAATTCTTTATCCTCTAGAAGGAGACATACCACAAAGTAAAGTAAAACAGTACAAAGACACTTGGAAAACAATCAACAAGCAATTAAATGATATGAAAGAAGGTGAACCTATATCCTTTGAGCAACTGCTTGTCAAGTTAAAGGTTACCGAAAATGAATATCGATTAGCTGTTAGGTCATCTTTAAATGCACTAACTGTCTTTTTAAAAAGAAAACCCAATGAGTTAAGAATAAACAACTATAATCCTGCCTGCCTCGAGGCTTGGAGAGCAAATATGGATATCCAGTTTGTCCTTGATGTGTATGCATGTGCCATGTATATAGTTTCATATATTTCTAAAGCACAAAAAGGAATGAGTGAACTGTTACGACAAGCTTGTGATGAAGCCAGAAAAGGAAATTCTAGCATAAAGCAACAAGTCAGAGACATTGGAAACAAATTTTTAAACAGCGTCGAGATAAGTGTACAAGAAGCTGTTAACATTGTTTTACAGCTTCCTATGAAGAAGTCTTCTCGTCAAGTAATATTCATAAATACCACTCCTCCTAATGAAAGAGTGCAGCTTTTAAAGCCAATAAACGATATTCAAGAAATGGAGGATGATTGTGAAGATGTATACACCAATGGTCTTCTGCAACGATATGTAAAGCGCCCTTTGTGTCTTGAGCACTTAACTTTGGCAAATTGGGCTGCATGGTATGACTCAGGTGGAAAACCATATATAAAAAAATCAGTTATAAAGGATGCTGATAACCTTCCATTAGAAACAGCTGATAGTGATGAAAATGATGATGACGTTTTTGATAGCAATGCTATCAATAGCAAAAAAAGATCAAAAGCAAGAATTATTAGAAGTGTTTGGTATAACCGTGAAAAAAATCCAGAAAAACACTATCGCGAACTAATAATGCTATTTACATCGTGGAGAAATGAAGACACTGATCTGTTGGCTAATTTTTCTTTCTACCAAGAACGTTTCTTAAATGTTAAAGATTCTATAGACGAACAAATGAAATTATATGCTGTTTGCAGTGAAAACTTGGATAAATTCCAGGAAAACTTGAATGGGATTGATGCTGATAATGATAACTTTGACTCAATAGCACCATATACACAAAACATAGAATACCAGGATGAGGCTGAGGGTATTCAGGATTTGCATCCTGATCTCAATGAAAGCTATGATTTATCAGATGTTGGAATTCCTTCAGCAGTTGAAAGTACTGAACCACTGATACTAAATGAATTACAAGACCAAGAGTACAGACAATATTGGTTCAAACACTTAACCAAAAGCAAAAAGAATTTTTTTATCGTATCTTACATCTTGTTAAAACAACAGACAAACCATTCTACTATTTCCTCTCTGGAGGTGCTGGAGTGGGTAAATCCCATCTTATAAAATCTTTGTATCAAGCAGCACTGAAATGTTACAACTCCAGAGCTGGTGAGGACTTTAATGAGGTTAAAATACTGTTACTAGCACCTACTGGAAAAGCTGCTTTTGGTATAAAAGGTAATACAATACACAGTACCTTGGCAATACCAGCAAGCCAATCTCTAAAGATTTACAAACCTCTCGACTCAAGTAGACTTAACACTCTTAGATGTAAACTTCGGGCTGTCAAACTAATATTTTTGGATGAAATTTCAATGGTTGGCAATACTATGTTTAATGTACAAATAAATAACAGATTAAAAGACATTATGGGCAGTAAAGACCCATTTGGAGGCGTAAGCATCATAGCTCTTGGTGATTTATTTCAGCTAGAGCCTGTTATGGATGCCTATGTGTTTAAAGATCTGAAAAATTCCGAATATGGAGCTCTTGCCCCTAACCTGTGGCATGAACTTTTTACAATGTTTGAATTAGAAGAAATTATGAGACAGAGAGAGAGTAAAGAATTTGCTCAACTTCTTAACAGGTTAAGAGAAGGTAATCATACTCCAGATGACATTGCAAAACTAAAAGAGAGATGCATTTCAGGAACGTGTAGAAATTATCCAATTGATGTTCCCCATTTATTCATATAGAATTCAAAAGTGGGTGAGTTTAATAATAGAGTTCACATGGCTGCAACTGGTGATAAGTATACAATTAAAGCCTTAGATAGTGTTGTAGAAGCTAACTCTGCAGAACTTCGAGATAAGATCTTGAAGCAAGTACCACTTGATCCTAGGAAAACTAAACAATTAGCTTTTAACCTTCAACTTGCGGAAGGTGAAAGAACAGAAATTGCAGTGAATTTAAGGACTGATGATGGTATGACAAATGGTGCTGCTAATGTTATAAGGAGGATACAATTACATGATAGAAACAGGCCTTCTGGAATAATATGGGTAGAATTTGACCATGGGCATGTAGGAGAAAAAACTAGACATGATTATAAGCACTTGTTTGTGTAAGGTATTAAGCGCACATGGACTCCTATTAAACCTTTTACTGCACAGTTTGCAGTTGGAAGGAACAGAGCAGCTCAGGTTGTGAGGAAGCAGTTTCCACAGAGACCTGCAGCTGCTAAAACCATTCACAGATCACAAGGTGACACTGAAACAAGGATAGTGGTTAACTTTAACACCAAGAGAGCTATACCTCACATACATTATGTAGGACTGAGTAGGGTAACCCACATTGAGGGATTGTATATAACTGACCTTTTCGAAAGCAAAATAGCTGTAAATCCAGATGTAAAAACAGAAATGCAACATTTACGAACAGAAGGTTACCTCAACCCATCTATTATCCCTATATATCAAACAGTTCAAACTGCTTTTAAATTATGCTTTCTAAATGTATGGTCACTGCATAGGCACATTGAAGACATACGCAAAGACTTGAACTATTCAAGCATTGATCTAAACATTTTCTCAGAAACAAGACTGTGTCATTTAGACAGCAATAGTAACTACATCATTAGTGGTTGTACATTATTTAGAAATGACAATCAGTCTACAGGACTAAATGCAAGACCTTATGGTGGAACAGCAGTGTATAGTAGAATTTCATCCATTCCTGGATATCCAGTTTCTAAGAATGCTAATGGTGTTGAAATAACTATTGTTAAACTTGCAGCAATTCCACATATTACCATAATAGGTGTATATCGTTCACCAAGAGTGGCAATTCGGCAAATGTGTACAGCAATGATGCAACTTCTTGTCCTTCATAGTTCAGAATTCAATATTTTTATTGGAGATTTTAATGTAAACTGGTTGAATGAGAAAGAAAGAATTCCCCTTTATAATCTGTTTGTTAGAGATAACAGTTATAGGCAATTAGTATTATGTTATACCACTGACAACAGAACTACAATAGACCATATTTATACTAACTTACCAGAGTCACACGTAAATTTACACATTTTAGAAACATATTTTTCAGATCATAAAGCAATCTGTGCACTGATTAGAACATGAAGTACCTTTTATGCCTTTTTTCTTCATATCATTTTATTAAATTCCAACAAAATCTTAACAGTTATTTTACCATATCTCCAAACTGGAAATGGCAGAATATAACCTGAAACCAAAATTTTATGAAAATATTTCTTCAATGCAAAAGCAATTTGTCCAATAACTCATACTGTTCTAGGAAACGCTGTTTTTTAGATACTGATTTCAACATTATCGTCAACTATAGCCAGTAATTTTGTGTCAAAAGAAAGACATTATACTGTCTCTAGATTCAGGCTCCTTTTCTTTCCTTTATAATGAATAAGTAAACAAATAAAAAATTATAATTCACCTAGGTAAGTTTTTTTTTTTGGCATTTTGTTGTTATAGTTAAATTTGTAGTAGTAGTCGTAGTCGTAGTCGTCGTCGTCTTTTGATGCAGTGCTCCCTATGTTATTAGAAATTTTGAAATACATTATATTGCTATGAAACAAACTCAAAAGGTTCTTTTTCACTTGCAGGCAATGGAAGAACAAAAAGAAGAGATTGTTGGTTTCTTACATAATGTGTCTCCAACTAAAAAAAGGAGCAAGACATCTTACTTTGACATGTCCATACAAACCACCGATGGCTTAGTAAGAGGAGCCTGCTTCTCCGGAAGTAAACAGGAACACTTCGATCAAATGAGCAAAAAGGAATCTCCAATAAAACTTCGAAATTTTAGAATTGAAAGAGCAGGAGATGCAACCACAGTACTGATGAATAACAATGTACTGTTAGAGCCTACAAAAGAAATACCTTTTTCAAGAATTGAGTTGCCAAGTGCCAACAATATCCAATCAATTTCAGCTGCAAACACAAATCAAAGTATCACCATCAAAGCCAAACTTATTCAGATGTCATCAACAAAAAAAGTGAAGACAGAGGATGGTGAAAAAAAAAAGTTGTTTGCCTATCTTGTGGACCCACATGAAGCCATTTAGGTGACACTTTGGGAACAATTCTGTGGATTAGAAGAAGGAAAAACTTATAACTTTCAAAATCTTCAAGTAAAGAAGGAGTACAACTCAAATGGCGTATATTTGAGTACCCCCAAAACAGGGTGCACAATTACAGAAGTTGAGCCATTTTCACAACCTCTCATTAATCCTGCTGAGCTACCTCAGAACCTTACCAATACAACAGCAGCAGCAGAAATACATGGAGTGCGAAGTGTCACTGCATATCAAGCCTGCTGCAACTGTAACAAAAAGCTGGTAATAGAGACGTCTCCCATACTAACCTGTTCAACTTGTGGGCTCAAGCAGAATATGAAGTCCACCATTCAACAATGTTATGTACAACTACTGGTACAAATTAAAGAATCGAAGATCACAGTGATCCTGTTCAACGACATCCTGCATGATATGCTAGCGTCACAAGGAAAGAGCACTCTTCCGATCACTGAAGAAACCATAACTGCCTTTCTTCTAGAGTTACCAACTATAACCAGCATAACATTCAACAACAAAACAAAAATAGTGGAGTCAGTGCAAATCTGAATAAAATGAACAATTTCCTGTCACACATCAGTGGAAATTACTACTGAATACCAAACATTAATAATACCTGTTTTTGTTTCAGTTTGCAACAAACATTTTGTAGACACTGGTTTTAAGTGAAATGATTGTTTCTAAAAACTATTGGCTGTTGTATTTCAATTCTTTGATTTAAATATTCTGCTACAAAATAAAAGAAACGTTCACTTTAATGTTAGATTCTTTGCAGTACCATAACACAATAAGTTATTTAAACAGTGATGAAGATGTAATCACAATCATGATATTGATGATTGATATTGATAATCCCCTACCTCCAACTGGAGCATTGGACATTCGCCACTTCAGTTCCCCATCTTTGTGATGCCTTGAGCATTCCATAGCACTGCCTTTCGGGAGATGTTTCTAGCCAGTTTAACAGTATTCAAAAAAATAGGCGCCTACAGCAGATTCCATTCCACTGCAGCAGACACAAATACCCATTGGGTACCTATTTTTTATCTTGCAACTCGGTCGGCTGTGATCTTCTTTGGAATGGTTCACATTTAACGACCAAAAATAATCATGACAAATGAATGACAACCGTTTTATTTTGCCCTCCTTAATTTTTGATTCTAGTTTGATAAATTTTTTGAAGTGCTTAAGAGGAAATTAGTACCACAACTGAAGTTCAGAAAGGTACACGCAAGTCACTTTTATGATTTTACATTTTCTTCTTTGAAGACTCATCATCAGATGATTACCCGGACAAGTTTTCTGTGTAAGGTATGGAGTAGCATGGAGATCTGGTTTTCATACAATGTTTACCCGAATTGTTGTTTCTGAATTTTACAGGAAATGTGTTACTTTTTGGTCCATCATTTTCTGTCATTTGTCCTGACTTTCTCTGATACTTTTCTTCTGAATTTTTCAAACTGTTCATTAACAGAACAAACTTGCAAAAAAATGTTCCCCGGCATCTGAAAATATTAACGATCAGCTTTACAAGTATGAAACCATCTTTTGGATTCTGCTATATTTACTCCCCTGGTCTGGGAACTAAATGATCTTTACGTAGGATATTAAAACGGTTTTCAAATGAGGTCCGCCAAAACAAAGAAAAATTCTCATTACCAGCCACAAAATCTACAAGTAGTTAATCATACAAGTAAACAGACAATCACGCAATCGAGCAATCAGAATTATGGACAATTCCATGCCGTTAAACGTGGAAGTCGTTATTGGTATTTTACCTGGTTCTCAGGGCAAGTTTTGTTTACCGATCGCACTGCAAATCAATGCAAAACCAAATCTATAATTCCAACCAAATTTTTGCTTTCTCCACTGTTTTCCTTTCTGCTGGTAATAGGTTGGATCAACAGCTAAAGAACCTTGAGGGCGGCCAACCCCGATGGTCTCCTGACAGCAGCATGTATATTGCATACCTCCGCGATTTGCAAGACAAGCGTCGAGAAGACTTGCTATTATCCATGCGTGTCGAGTGCTCAGAAAGGTGGTTTCTCTCACAGCTAATGAAGAAATATGCCGGTATTGCATTGATATGTTCCAGTGTTAACAGTCGTCGATACGACGCCCGATTAGAGCTAACCAACATATCGTAATGAAATGATTGTAGTGTAGGCTTTCTACGGTATCATTTTGACTCATGCTGTGTTAATTCTTTAGATGGACAAGCCATTGCAAAACAGCTTTGTGCCCAAATTACGAAGGCAACGGGACCCATTAAACGGCTGGTCAAGGAGTACACAGGACAAAACTTTGACACGGTGGGTTGTAAATACCCCTCACAATTGCGGTTGAAGACGCGTTAAGCATCGACAGTCTACCATGGAATGTGCTAAACGATGATATCCAACAGCGGTCTGCTGTTCCCTATTGTTCAAAGAGACAACTCATTGATTTGGTTCACACACTCAAAAGATGCTTAGAAGAAATAGCCAGCACCAAAGAGGAAATGGCTCGGATGTTCAGTCATTTCGAGGGAAAGTTGAAGGTATTGGACACCTAGATGTACTTCCTTCTCGCTTTACTCTTCGCTAAATATTCGCCTTTTTACTTATGTCTTTTCTTGTTCTCTTTCGCGTTCCTTTCACCGCATTCTGCATATTTTGGTGTCCTCTCTAACTTTCTTGCGTGTTTTTCTCGACTTCCTTTACGTAATTACTTCTTGTTTTTTTTTTTGGTCGCTCAGTCTCTTTCTTTTCGTCCTATTTCCACTCTAAACCCTCTCTCCACAAACTTGAATCATAACAATTTCCTCTCGTTGACAAAGCTTTAGCTCTGCCGGTATTGTTGCTTTGCGAGTTGATCAGAAAATGCAAAATACTGAGAATTACTGTTCAACTTCAACCTCACCAGTTTGATTTCGCGCTCAAAACGCGGGTTGCAAATTATTTGCTTACGCAGCTTCACATCTATCAGCCCACGTGAAGCCCTCGTGCAATGCCTAGTCGTGTGCTCGCGGTACGCTACACTGAAGCTCGACACTCGAGTATGCGCACTTCATTGTCATCTGCCGGTGTTTCCTGGCGTACACCTCGATGAGCGAGGTCTATTACGAAGCACTTACGACCCATTTCCCTCACACCAATAATTTCCAAATTAGCCGAAGACTTCGTGGTGTCTGCGTTCATCGGTCCGGCTGTGTTGAAAATTATCAATCCCGACCAGTTTGGAGCCTTACCGAAATCCTCCACGGCCCTAGCTCTGACGTCCATGCTCCATCACTGGACGCGCGCAACTGATGGCACGGGATCTGCAGTCAGGGTGGTCCTGTTTGACTACCGCAAAGCTTTTGACTACATTGACCATCAACTGCAAACACACAAAATTTACAGTCTTGATATCCCTCGGGGAGTAGCACGTTGGGTAGTTGACTTCTTAGTGCATCGCTACCAACGCGTAAAATTATCTGCTGATTGTTTCTCTGAGTGGGGCCCCGTACCAGCTGGTGTACCTAAGGGGACAAAATTGGGGCCATGGCTCTTCTTGCTAATGATGAACGATCTAAGACTTCCCCAGGTTCAAACTTGGAAATACGTTGATGACACGACGGTGGCAGAGATCGTCCCGCGTAACGCATTAGGTGACGCCCAAACCGCTGTCAAAGTGATGGAGGATTGGTCCAAAGCACAGAAGATGCAGCTTAACCCTGACAAATGCAAAGTTATGGTCATCGACTACAAGAGGCAGAAACACCATTTCACTCTCCTCTTGGTCGATGGCAAAGTATTAGAGACGGTAGAGTCGGGTAGGATCCCAGGCGTGACTGTTTCGTGTAACCTTAAGTGGAATAACCACGTCAATGATGTTATAAAAAGAGCAAACAAACGATTATACTTTTAGTCCTTCTAAAGAGAGCCTGCGTTCCAGCGGATGACATAATTAATTTTTATTGTACAACTATACGTCCTGTTCTGGAATACTGCGCACAGATATTCCATCATGCGTTACCTGCGTATCTTAGTGATGACATTGAAAGGGTCCAAAGACGCGCATTATCCATCATTTCACCAGAACTGTCATACCATGACTCTTTAGACAGGCACGGTTTAGCTTCGCTCTATGACAGACACATGAAATTATGTACGGATCTGTTTTAGTCTATCTCAAATACATCTCACAAATTAAATAATTTGCTGCCAGATAGGCATTTTTCAGCTTACAATACTAGACACCGGCGCGTTTTTAACATGCGCGCTTTCGCACTGACCGTTTTAAATTTTCATTTATCCTGGCTATGTGCGTGTGTGCTAACCTAGATTTTTAGCTATTCCGCTGCTGTATATTAGCTATATTAGTTATATTAGTAATTTTATTTAGGTTTTAGCATTTTTGTAATAGGTAGTCTTATATAGTCTTATATAATCAATGATTGAGAAAAAGCACGCAATTCAGCCTATGGCTGCAATGTATTTTATTTGATAATAAACTATGTATCTATCTCCATCTATCTCAGTTCTATCCACAAACATTACCCTATCGACATTGCTAATCCTCACAGTATGCAGGACGCGTATCATATGAACTTCGTAAGAGACTTCACTCACCATGGAGTCTCTGTGGCTCAGTCGTAGAGCATCGGAGAGCAGAATCCGAAGGTCTGAGGTTCGATTCCTCATGGGGACTCAGAAGCTTTCCTTGTCCCACGCTCGTCACAAGACTAAAATCATCTTCATATCTTAACCGAGCTCAAAACTTACCATCTCTCTAATTTTTCCTTAACTGCTTGTTTATGAAATTGCAACTCTTCGCAAGCGCTTATATGAATGCATTATGAATTCACTCGAAAAATTGTTGTAAATAAATTACACATAAATATGCATGCATAGGGAGCCCTCAACGAAACAAATCTACATATATATGTTATTCGCCCGTCGGGAGGTCCGTATTGGAAAAAACTGTGCCCTCCGCCTTGAGTACTCAAGAAAGAGGGCACAGTTTTTCCCAATACGGACCGACCCTAGGCTGTTGAATAACATTTTACATTTTACTACATAAATGACTCCTTATATACATTCACAAAGTGTTCTGGAACATACCAAAAGCTAACAAGAGAATTATTTTAGTAGTATTACGTAATAACTGCGTCACTTGATGTCAGCATGAATAAGCAGTCTGGGGATTTCTAGAAGCTTCTATTTGCAACAACAATTACTCATAACAATAGATTCTTGCCGAACGAAGTGGAAAGTCGCTAAATATAAATATTCCTTTCGCGATGACAAAAACCGAAAAAAGGAAGCAGGTGCCGTTAACTTTGCATAAAGTTGCATTTCTGAATCCAAAAATCATTCTCTTTAAATGTTGACGACCTCACCTCGAATCGAGCCAGTAAGAGGGCAAGAAAATTAGGAGCTTGCAACCGTCTGGAGAATTCAATTGACTTCTGAATAAACGGGTTCCTATAATTAGAAATTTATTATCACTTGGTTCCGTAATGATACTCAATTCAACACGTTCGAAAATTCAGATCGAGAGTAATTGAGGCATCTTAGCTTTATTATGAAATTTTTTTATAAGACTGCTAGGCGTGAAACGTTCAAGGCGTTTCAAATGAGCAAACACCTTTGACGGTGAATAATTCTGAGGAGAAACTCTCCGTAAAAACATAGATAGTTATCAGATAGGTAAACACTGTTCTGTTGGGATAGAAATGGCGAGAATGACAATAACAATTGCAGTAATGACGATGATGATACATGTAAATAATAAAAATACTTATAACCATACTAATAAAATGATTAATGATCACCTATAGATGGGTAAATTTCGTATACCTTTAATGTTTTCGAATACCGTTGCTGATCGGCAAATTAGCATAATATTCTTCCTGTTGATCAAAGATTAGAATCATGACATTATCATTCTTTTGAGTCAGCCAATCATATGAGAGATCCGGAGACAGAGTGCATGTTTAGGAGCCTTTCCTTCTTCGAAAGACCCCGGGAGAAGGGGGAGAACGAAAAATTAAAAACAGACTTCGGTGAAGTTTCTTTCTTTAATTTGCATTACTTCATCGAGACTTGCGTTATTTTTTCCCTAAAGTTATCTTTTACATTATTCCATATGTTCGAGCCTTTCTACTAATCCATTGTTTCTTCAACTGAGTGTTTTATATCTTTGCAAGATGTTCCGTAAACCACAAAAAAATCGACATGCGTCACTCGGTGGGCGTTTAGATTAAATCTATTGCCAAGAGATATTGTTTTTCTTATCTTTTCATTATTATTATTCCTTTGTTTGTTCTCAGAGGAAGCGGGATTGGTTAGCCTTTCACTCCCAGTGGTGATCACTATGAATCTTCTTCCTATGATATCCATACATTATTCAGCAAACAGGTAATGAGAATATTCAAACTTATCAGGTAGAGGTTGTTATCTTGATCTAACATCAAATTCTTGTATCCAATTAAAAAGGAAATGTGTAGCACATAGAGGGGAGAATTAACAATCAGATCTTGAAAGTTAAAGGTTTAACATCCCCCGAGCCCACCCCTGTTTGCCTATTATCTTTCCTAAGAGTAAGCAGCCAACATATTACATCCGCACGCTCACGCGATTCTCTTCTTGAAAAAAAGATAGAAACGAAGGAAGCATTTTTGTTTTAAAACAAAGTACATCAAAAGAAAACATAAAAAACGAAAAAATAAAGTGAGAATTAAATAACAAAAATTTTGAAATTCTGTGGTGCCCCTTTTTGTCGCCAAGAGATGGAAACAAACAGTGCCTTAGTATGCATATTTGTAGGAGACTATATATGTTGTACATTGTTCTTCTCGGCGCCTGTCGGTGAAGTGAACGTTTTATCTATTTTGGTTTATTTCCATTGTGGGCGTTAAAATTTCATTTTTTTGTTGGCCGCTTGATCGCAAATAAACGCTTGCCAATTACTGATAACTGTCTAAAAAATGAACAGAAACGGTTATAGAAAAAGAAAGACGAATCAATATACACTTGAAAAACAAAACGAGACCAAACTAAAACGACAAACAAAAACAAAAAACAAACGAAGAAAGACAAAGAGAAAGGAAATTAGAAACTGTTGGAAATGAGAAAATTGCTTGACAGCTGACGGTTGAAACAGTCTAATGACGCCACTAAACTTTATTTGTCACCAAATGGCTTCAAGCTTCAAGGATCTCTCACTTGATTGGCTGATTCAAAACAATGATGATGTCATGATTCTAATCTTTGATCAAAAAGAAGAATATTATGCTAATTTGCCGATCAGCAACGGTATTCGAAAACATTAAAGCTACATGAGAATTTACCCATCTATAGATTATCGTGAATCATTTTATTAGAATGGTTATTAGTATTTTTATTATTTACATGTATCATCAGCGTCATTATTGCGATTGTTATTGTTATTCTCGCCTTTTCTATCCCAACAGAGCAGTGTTTACCTGTCTGATAGCTGTCTATTTTTTATGGAGGGTTTCTTCTCAGAATTATTCGCGTCGAAGGTGTTTGCTCATTTAAAACGCCTTGAACGTTTTATTCTTAACAGTGTTATAAAAAATTTCATAATAAACATAAGATGCCTCAGTTACTCTCGATCTGAATTTTCCAACGTGTTGGATTGACTATCATTACGGAACCAAGTGATAATAAAATTATATTTATAGAAACCCGTTTATTCAGAAGTTAATTGCATTCTCCAGATGGTTGCAAGCTTATAATTTTCTTGCCCTCTTATTTGCTCTATTCGAGATGAGGTCATCGACATTTAAAGTGAATTGGATTCTGAAATACGTCTTTATGCAAAGTTAACGTCACTGTTTTCCTTTTTTTGGCTTTTGCTATCACGGAAGGAATATTTATATTCAGCGACTTTCGACTTTGATCTGCAGGAATCTATTCATTCTCAGAGAGACACCTTAGACAAAGGTAATTTTTTCTCGGCTATTTTTGTACTGTGTGGAACATTGAAAACATGGTTATTCTAAATATTATGTAATTCAGTTGTTACCTGCTGATGATGTGCCGTGTATAATTGATCATCGCCGATGATCATCATCTCAATTATTTCGACTCGGTTGTTAAATAATTATTTTAAAGCTGATGGTTTTTAGTACCATACAAGTACTGATTCTAATTCTGATCGGGGTGACTTCGACGGACATAAGAGTGTTGTTGTGTTAATACCATTATCTCGGTATATTTAGCATTTTGGGCCAATTTTCTTTTAGAGTACATATGAATGTTGTGCCGCGTAGCACTGGGAACACAAATGGTGAAACAGAGAATTAACTCTGAAGTGTAAATTAAAGTGCTATTTAAACCCATGAATAACCCACAGGGCGTTAGCCCTAATAAAGGGAAACAGGGAACCACACGAGGCAAAGAAAAAATCTTTTGACCTCGGTGGGAATCGAACCCACGACCTCCGGATTAGATCTACCGTTACTCTGCCGACTGAGCTACGAGGTCAGACAGAGAAAGTCGGGGACGATTTAGGATGGTGAATCGCGGCGAAGAGAAAGTAAGGGTACATATCTGACCTCGTAGCTCAGTCGGCAGAGTAACGGTAGATCTAATCCGGAGGTCGTGGGTTCGATTCCCACCGAGGTCAAAAGATTTTTTCTCTGCCTCGTGTGGTTCCCTGTTTCCCTTTATTAGGGCTAACGCCCTGTGGGTTATTCATGGGTTTAAATAGCACTTTAATTTACACTTCAGGGTTAATTCTCTGTTTCACCATTTATTTTAGAGTACTTTGCTTCTGTATGCTTTATCTCTGATAAAGTGCTTGTTAAATAAGCGTTGCTTTTATAGTTTTAGATCTAAGTGGTCGTTATAGCTGAATTATATTCGCACATTTACCTGTTTTCCTCTTGACAAAAAAAGGAAAAACTGCTGAAATATTTTGTCTTAAAATAGTACACTAAATAGGAAGAAAACAAGACAACATTGGAGGGAAAAAAAATCCGTGGGAGAGATCATGCAATTTTAAGGTAATCCACTTATTGTTATCAACGGACGGGAAACGAGTAACTATCTATTTTCTCGGGGGGTTTCTCTCTAAGACGCCTTGCATTGAAGGTAATTGCTTATTTGAAACGCGTTGAACTTTTGATGCTTAACAATGCTCTATCAAATTTCATATCAAGAAGTCTCAGTTTATGTCGAATTCAGTTTCTTTTACCTTGTTGGAACCAGTATCTGTAAGGAGCAGATTGGTGATAAAATTCTCGTTTAGCTTACCTATTCAGAGGTCACTTCAAGTGGCTTCAGGAATGCTGTGACGAACAAGTAACAGAGGTAATCAAAATGTATTTATGAATAATGAAATTTCTATTCTTTAGTTTTCTCAGTTTGATACGCACTCCAATTTCTTAATTGATTATGTTTTACTTTTTCAGATTGTACAAGTGTTTTGAGGCAGATCACTGCCAAGTGCAAGAAAGGTAAAGTGTTCCTTTTTTGGCTCCCTTACAAGTTTATTAGAAATGCCACAATATTATTATATAGGTGTAAGTGATCAGAAATTACAAGACAACAAAATAAAATACCAAAAAATAAATAAATAAATAAAAAGAACAGTCATATTTTTATTATAAGACAGACATATTCAACACGATAACTCTCATGGACGTTTCATAATTACTTTGCCCATTTCATGCTAGCAGCAGGCGCTTTTACAGTACCAGCTCTTTTTTTTCTATAACTCAATGCCACTCAAAGCACAGTAGAGCAATTAATAACAAAAGCCCATACGAGAAGGAAATATGCGTATTTATGCGAGTATGTCGACGTATGTCGCTTGATACGTGCGCATGGTACTTCTATACAGTGTCCCCTTATCTTTGAGCTGCACTGTGTATATCAGAACATTTCATTGTTGCTAATGTCAACATAAGATCTTCAATTCAAGTTCTAATGGTGAAATATCAAATTGCACAACAAGTTTTCAAACGCAATTTCGATCGTTTCCCAATAGCTTGTGACCATATTAGCATCATTATCATCATTATAATTATTATAATTACTACTTTATTTTATTTAATTTTTTTTGGTATTTATTTTTTCCTCCATTTCAACAGATTAGGGTCTAATGAATAATTACAAGTAAGATAGGAGGATGGAGAAGGGCACAATATAGCAAGCTAGTTAGATGCCCTTTACCTTGAATTACATTTTTTCATACAGTAAAAAGAAGCGATACAATAATATCAGATATAAGATACAAATATAAGATACAAATGTAATTACTACAACAACAACAACAAGTCTTTATTTCTCACAAAAATGGAATTACAATGAAATAAGAAAAATGATTATAATGAACAGGCAAAATAAACTTAGTTGTATCATTTTAGAGCCTAGAGGCTGGAGGAACCGTTAGGTTTTCGAGCTAGCCCTCTATGAATTATTATTAGTATTGCTATCATTGTTATTATTTATATGATTATTTCTTACCTTTGAATTATTGGTTGAAAGTCAATTGATCACTGTGCTATATTAGTAGCCACATGCAGTCTCAGACTTGACTCATTACATTCGATTTTGATTATTTTTTACCTTTTTTTGTTTCCACAAAGATTGTCATGAATCCCCAGGTTGTTCTACTGCTCATGCTGGTAGCCGTCCCCTGCACATCTGCGAGTATGTTGCTACTGCCATTTTGTAATGTTTATCTTCTAGTCAACCGAGTGACTCCCTATGAAACCTTATAACCAAAAGAAGTTTAGCATGATAGACACATTACAAAATTCCAACTCTATTCTGAACAAGCTTTTCTATATCTGAAGAAAACCTTGGAGGAATTAACCCGTTACACCAAATTTTGACTGAACTGATACGCTAAGTACTTGTAACAAACAGTCTAAACCATTCAACATCTCATGCTGGCGTTAAATTTAAAAAAAAATTATGGGAAAAGATTTAAATCTCAGGTAAGAAGCTCGCCGTGATTGAGGCGTGTTTAACTGGTATTTGCGACATTTCATCAAAAACTCACCATCTTGAAACGTTTCCATGAAAATTTCATCGGACAATAAATGTTTCTTTTTAATGATGGTAACAATAACATTGATTGTTAACGTAAATCTCATCACATACTGGCGAATCATAACGATAAACTTAAAAAATGTAAAGTGGAAGTTGACGGTTAACAAACTTTGTCTTTGATGAAAAGTCACTGCAAAATGTCAGTCACAAAAGGTCAATCACTAAAGGTAAGCTGCTTAAGTCGTGAGGAAGCCCTTAATATTCATTATATATTTTTGGTAAAAAATGTATAAGAAGTGCCAACGTTTTGTCACGGTTCATGTGTTCCTTTTAATTATCTGCTAGTAACCTGTCGAGACGATCAGTTTGCTTGTGCAAATCAACAAGAGTGTACCTACGCGTCTTTCCGCTGCGATGGGGACACTGACTGTAGTGATGGATCAGACGAACAATGCAGTAAGTACTGTGGTTGATAGGTAACTTCTACTTCTGTACATCTCCTTATTCTTTATATGGGCTTAGCGTAAAAATGCTACTCTCAAAAAGTAATATTAAATTGGAAGACTAACTCTCTTTTCAAAAATGTATAAAAAATGCTATATTTTCCAAGAACCCCTCATTTGCAAGAACACCTCTAAGACAGCCAAATAAAGCTGTGACGTAAATCATATGCAGAGGTAGTTTAACAAAACTGAAGTGGCTATTGGTTGAATGTCGTCACATTGCGCCATCTTTAGATTAAGAACTTTAATGGCATGAAGACGGTTCTTCTGATGGTCAAAGTCATTTTAAAATCGAATGAAATAAACTGAAACTAGTTGAATGAGATCGCGGCGATTTTATATACGAGATAACTCCTTTTGTATCCTACCGTTGGACAAAGTCAAATGCATTAATTGGGAGACCAGAAATAATGATTTTTACTTTGCAACGTAAAATGCTCTATATGATAAATTTTTAAAGCAACCATTATTACGCATGCGTGCAGTGAATGAACGCTTCGGGATTTCTTGAGTATATTGAGTTCCCCAAGCGTTTGCATATTAATTTGAAAAAAGCTTTTCTAGAAATATAGTCATGCACCCATCGGCATTGCCTTAATTGACTGTATTAATTGACCGCAAAAAGGCGAAAACGCGAACGGTCGCAACACAAGGGATGTTAAATGGCTAATGTAGAGCTTGTCAATAAATTTTTCTTTTACACGTAAACTTTTGTCGCCAGTGCGCCATAACCAAAATTTCATAGAGCTTAACGGTATTGTAATGATACTAGTATACCAATTGAGTAACTTTTCCTTTTCTTTCATGTTTTACCTGCGCCAATCAGCTGGCCGTAAGTATCATAAATCTAAATCTATCTTTGTGTCGTTTCCTTGTAATATTGCTCGGATAACCGCATTGAAGGAATGGCATATTTTGTACACGTCGCTTGTATTTATTTGATTTACACGTAACTATCAATAGAAAATCTTAGATGGAGGATCTTTGAAGTATTAAAAAATGATTTCAAGAGGCGGATTGAAACGACAAAAACGGAACAAAAACCAAAGTTAACTGGTCACCTCCTGCTTGAGTGATAGGGAGATTGTATGAGATATGGAGGAAAGAAACTAATCAAACATGTTTATCGATTTCCATATATATTTACAAAGCCTCTCTGTCAAGACAACTAAAATTTACGGATATTCATGTTATCAAAAAAAGGATAAAGTCGAGTCCTCGTCTCTTCCTTTTTTCAAAATTAGTCTAAAAGTCAAAAGAAGAAAAAATGACACAGAGAGACCAAGAGTCAGCGGCAACTTTCTACTTTCTGTAGACGACAGGGATGACAATTTAGAAAGGGAATCTGTGTTAGCAAGAGCTTGCGAGTTGCTTATTGGTCTGCTTATCGGTTCAAACATATTTAGCAGGGGAGAATTTTGCGGCAAAGGCATAACCTCGGAGATGAAAACTACTGTCCTATAGTTTTTGACTTCAGAGCTAAGAAGTATGTCTAAATTGTTAGGATTATTTTAGGTTTTTGTTTGTTCTTTTCCTTTTCTTAAATACATAGGCTCAATATTTTGTCTTTGAATTTAAGTTGTTTATATTATCATACAGGAAAGTGTGCAGACTACGAGTTCACTTGTGCTAATGGAAAGTGTCTTAGTAAATGGAGACGTTGCCATTTGGATGATGACTGTGGTGATGGTTCAGATGAACAGCAGTGTCGTAAGTTTGTTATCACTGTCACCGTTGTCCAAATAGTGCAGTCGCCTTTCCTATGGGCTGATGGCTAACTATTCAAGTTGTGCTGTGGTAATCAGGTCGAGATACAAACAAATATTGGGAGCTGTCTCTCCTCCTTCTCTCTTTTTCAGTGAATCGAATAATTAATAACTTTAACTATAATATGGACCGAGTAGGCAAAATTAAGCTTGTTCTTATTGTTGTTACTATCGACAATTTAGTATGTTTTTCTTCAGTTTCCATTTCATTTTTATTGTTTATTTAGTTGTTTGTTGTTCCAAGTTTTTTTCTTTCAACTGCAAATGCAATAAGCAAATCTTGGTCACTACATAATTTGAGATTGTTTTCTTGTCTCTCAATGTACGAAACATTTTCATGGAAATATTAGCTCAAAGTAAGTAATCTGTTTTTGTATAAAATGGATTTGTTTTATTTGCCCTGGCGAGCAGGATAACAATATGCTCACAGGTCACCAAGTTTTTGCGACACGACTTACAATAGCTCTTCCTTTTCAGGAGGAGAATGAAATATAAAACAGCACGCACCTTTGCTGTCAGGGTGTTGATATTGATTTTTAGGGAACTTTTAAAAAGTACAGGGGAGGATTAACTCAGCTGCATCATTCACTATGATAATAAAAAACTGCATGTCCAAAAGAAAATCATTTAAATATTTTGATTAAATTTCTGGCACTGTATAGGATATATTTCATTACTCTTCCCACTTTTCTATGCTTTGTTAACACGGGAATGTGATAGCCGGTCCGGTGATTTTCTTTTCTTTCCTTTCTCTATGTTTTTCATGGACTGCACTTCGGAAACATCAGGAAGTAAGTGCTACTTCAATTTCTTAATGTAGATGTTACTCCTAACCTGTCTCATGACCAAAAAGCTGCTAACCACTCCCATTCTGTACCCTTTCTACCAGCTGAAAACTAATAATAACAAAAGAAAAGATCAGGAGGCGTTGTACTTCATTCAGAAGTCGAGATTTGCGTTTCGGCCCGTAGAATAACCCAGGTTTCAAGGTCACACACTGAATCCTAAACCTTAACGAATAATTTTACTTTAGCCTCCCTTCAGGACTCGCTTAATTTTGCTTTTGCATTGTTTTGAACAACAAATTATTGTTAAAATTTAAAAAATAGCTTTATCTTGTGGCATCATATTTAACTTTGAATGCAAGTTAGCGTGGATTTGAGTCCATTCAATGTTGAAGATTTGGTTTTTTCTTTCCTTCCTATTCTCTGCAAAGGAGATATCAAAGCGTCACCATCTTAAACTCAACGAAACTTGCTTTCGGTAAAGGTCTTGAAGAAAGACTTCTCCTTACTTCTGTTCCACCGAAAGAAAATCAAAATAGTTTAAAAACAATGTACTTCCTTTTTCTTTTTTCAATTACACCACATTGCATGAAAAAAACGTTTCAATACTAACTGGCTTCGCTTTTCTTTCAGTTATTGATTAATGGGCCCATCAATTTAAGGCTTTAACATTCCCCCGTTGGGGAACGGTCGTTCGTGCCCAGGGTTAGGGAATGTGAGCCTCGCTTGGTTGGGGTGGGAATTTGAACCGGAAGTGTCGAATACAAGTGTTTTAACTTGTAATGTGGAGGTGTTTTAAGATAAAGAGTTCACTTTTGGGTACGAATGGCTCCGGAGAAAAGGTCTACCAGGTCTAGCTTATAGGGCTTGGCAATTCATAGAATATTAGGATCGCTCATTTTGCCTTTTCAAAAAAAATTGACCATCAAGTACAGCACTTGGGTAGAGTATTGAAACACAATTTTGGCCCCGGGGGCTGAAATTTGAACGGATCCACGGGTTCCCCATGGGGTATGTCGAGGCTTCAAATTTATTCGATGCATAATTCAGTTATTGGCCAACTCATTTTTCATCTAATCTCCCTAACTTAATTGTCATTCTGTGCTTTCTCCACTCATGTGCGGCCTTTGTGAAATACACCAGCGTGTAAGTGATTTTTGATTAGATTACTGAAGTTTATAATTTAGTTATAACATCTGTTTCTGCTCCACTTTCCATAACATTCCTAAATAATGCAAACGTGCTTGAGTAGCAAAACACAGGATGAGAGGATGAGGATGAGAATTTGATGTTCTTATACCATTCGTTGTAATAGCAAAATAAATGACACATCTCGAAAACAGTTAATGAAGAATAACCGAGGCCAGCTTTCAGTCCCATATGATGATTGATGGGAAGTGTGTTAGTATTGCCTACTTTAACTGTAAATGTTAGTTGAACTGAACAATGTTTTATAATATTTGAATTCTGCTTATCCCTATCGTTTTCTTTGCTCTCGATATCGCCTTCGGTGGATCAAATACATGTAAATACATCAGGCGGTAGGTGAAAGCTTAGAAGTAATTACTTTAAGGATAATGACACGTTGTCATCTCCTTTTGTTCGTTTTTGTTTCTTTGTTTGTTTGTTTGTTTGTTTAAGAATATTCTTATGATTAAAGCATGAATGACCAGCTGCATTGCGGGCACATCTGCGCCGCTGCCTTTCTTGCGTTTAGTGGACAACTAAGAACAACGAGTGCGGAAGATTTTCATAAGAGGGGGGGGGGGTGGGAAGAGAGGGAGAGAGGGGAACAGGGAGAGAGAGAGAGAGAGAGAGAGAGAGAGAGAGAGAGAGAGAGAGAGCATAATGTCAGCAGAAGATTATGCATTAAACACAACTTTCAGGGAACTGTGTTTAAGTAAACAGAGAGGGAAAACTGAGAAAATTGAAATATCGATGTAGAAAGGGATGATCAAAATACAACATCGACAGTACACCAGAATATTTTTTAAATTGGCATTTTTCTCCGCTCATGCTGACATTAAGGAAACTTCTAAGCAGACAAAGAGCAAATTAGATAAAAATCTGGCAATTACTGCAAGCTTCCTTCCCATTCAGCAAAAATGCCATTGTTGACAAGTCCGCTTATAAGATCGAAAACAACTTTGTCCCTCAGTGAACAAGCGGAAAGACACGTATCAAACAGTTGCCTATAAATATTATCATATCATTACCTTTAATTGTTGGTCATTCATCCTCTATGTCTGCAGCCCAATAAACCTTCAAAAGTGTGATACGAGTTCTTATCCTTTGTGTTTAACCTAGGTTCATTGATTAGTTTTTTAACATTACTGCATTCTTTTTCTTAAATGACTCTTTCCTCACTTAAACTAACATTTTTTGTTACTTTTCTGTCCCTGGTTACGGCTCAATACAGCATGTGAGTATGATTTTAATCGTCTATTCGAATTGTGAACTGTTGAACTAAAACGATTTTTAATTCAGACACAATTTTGCTGATTTATGATTTTACTGTCTTTTCTATTCTCTTTAATTATCTTACCTGACCTTGTGACAATAAGGCTGTAAGTAACCATTATTTTAATTAACCTACTTTAGCATTTTTGGTTTGACCGCTTACATAAGTCAACTAAAATTTTTATTCCCTTTTTTTCATTCATTCAATTTGATTTAATCGAATGCATATATCTTTGTTCATCGTCACCATTTAAACATAATAAAATATCGGCGATTTTTTGTTGAAAGGAAAACCTAATGTAACTAAAGTGCAGATTAAATTTTGTAGTGTGTGAGTCTTTGGTTGTGAGTTTTATTGGTATATTGGCAAACAGCATAACTTCGAAAGAGGAAAAAATTACGTAAAATGTACTTATCGACTGGATGGGAGAGCCGGATAGGTAAACTTTTGGCTCGAAGGTCATCCCAGTGCTTATTATCCGGTCCGGCCCGACCAAACTCGGTCAATGAACATTTTACCACTTAGTGTTGAAGATTTCGAAATTTCTGTCTCAACCTAGTTAGGATGTACCTGCATATAAAAGAAGGGCGCGCGGGTCCATACGGGTCACATGATGATTAAAATTACAATACATGCCTCCAGATGAGTTTCGTGTGTAATTCAGGCAAAGCGTCCGCTTTGAAGGGTCTCAATGGATTTAACTGTCAGCCATCAAACATCCCAAAGTTTAATCATCAACCGTTGAAAAAACAGTTCAGTTTTAACCTTCAAGCGTTCAAAGACCTTTTAAATATTTCGACCTCAGCTGCTTGCCACGAACAGTTCTAAATGTCGAAGTATTTTGCGAATGGTAGTCTTCAGGTTTCCAAACACATTCACTTCATGACAAGAGATTATATCCTCGTGCTTCGTAATCATTTTCATTTTTAACTTGGTAGTTCAATATTTAAAAATATCTTTCTAATCGATAACCTGTTGCCGACTTTTTCACACCACGCCTTGTCTTGCTTGCAGAACCGGCGTAATTTTTTTGCGTCCCATTGGCGAACGGAGACAAGCGTTAGGTGAGCGTGAGGGAAGAGCGCAAAAATTAAATACTTCCCACACTTCCACCGTTCCTATCAAATTGATCAATGAGTATCATGTGATAATCGAATGTCTTTCAACAAAAGCGTAGCGTATCATGTTCTATGGACGAAGCTATTCGAGAAGCCCTTCGTTTAATTCCGAACAAGCCAACTGTAAAGGATAGGCAAAGGAAATGCATCGCTGATGTATTTACAAGCACATAAAGAAGTAAATTGGGAATACGAACAGAACTGATCTTAAAGAAAATAACAACAACAACTGTAAACAATGGGATGGGATAAATGTCATTTATGACATTTGTCCTCCGAAGGTAGCAGACGCACTAGGTTTACAAAACTTGTTCGCATACGCATTTGAAAACACCAAAATAATTGTAAAGATTTATTTACGTTCAAATATATCACCTTCTTATAGCTTCGCTCGCATAGAAGCATATGTTTACTTGTAACCGTCATTTCTTTGGAGAAAATGTTGCCTCGACATAAAATCATGTTTGTTGTAGTCTCCGCCGGTGTTTAGGGAAAAATTAGCTTGAATAATTGGCGTAGGTACAGGGTACAGCTGGTTTTGCCTTTCTGTTTTGGTACTCCTCCTTCCGTGCGTGACTCAATCTTCGTGCTTGCTTCCTACTTGCCTCTGTTTGTTGGAAAAACGCAATAAATTGCACCTGTTCTGCGGGGCACAGGTGTTTTTTTTTTCCACTCCTCCTCTCAAGCGTGACTCGCACCTCACGGTCGCTTCCTGCTTGCCTCCGTTTGACCGAAAAACGCTGAAAAATTGCGCCTGTTCTGCAGATCCAGGCCTCCGCAATGAAACTAAGGGTTCATGGTTTCCTCTTTCTTGTCTTTCTTCATATCAAAACGGATGGTAAAAACAGCCTTTTTGTTATAACCATATCAACATTGAGATAAGGTAGTTTTTCTCGGAGTTAGTCGCGAGTAAAAGCTGTGGAAAATATTGCCTGATAATAATCCGAATTGGAACGAACACAGCTTTACTGTCCTTTTCCCTGGGTATGTAAGTTAATGATTACTAAGCTAAAACTATTAACAACACTTCACTGAAGAGTTGTTGTTTTCTTTCTTTCATGTCAACTGATGCTCAACAGACGGTAAGTGTCTACTTATTGTGCTACGTATGTTTATCCATTCCCTGATCTTTTTGTTTAAGATCAATCCTATTTCTTTTAAAATAGGCTTTTGACTAGTATTTGCATAAAATTCAATTTGAATACTTATCATTTTTTTTAAAACTAATATGTAACTAAAATTAAATTAATCTTATGTTGTGTTTGTGACTTGTCATATAAATTTCTGGCCGCTGAGTAATTTTGTTCAGGAGCTAGCTTGGAAGTTACAAGAACAATAAGCAACAATAAGCTACATTTTACACGAGAGTGTTCCATTTTATTAAAAAGGGAAAAGGGCCCTGAGACCGGATTCCTTTTTTTTTTTTTTAATGATTCTGACATTTTTTAAAAGTATTTTAATTCTAACCATAACCTCCCTTGCTATTCACTATTCTCAAAATGTTGTTCGTGGTTTTTATATCTTGGTGTGCATAGGGGTACAGGTGTTTTTTTGTGACTTTTTAAATTTTTTACTCCTCCTCTCGCGCTCGCCTCGCGCTTGCCTCCGTTTGACCGAAAAACGCTGAAAAATTGCGCCTGTTCTGCAGATCCAGGCCTCCTCAATGAAACTTAGGGTTCATTGTTTTTTCTTTCTTGTCTTTCTTCATATACAAACGGATGGTAAGAACAAACTTTTTTTCTATAACCACATCAACATTCAGATAAGGAGGTTTTTCTCGGAGTTAGTCGAGAGTAATAGCCTTGGAAAATATAGCCTAATAATGATCTGAATTGGAATGAACACAGCTTTACTGGCCTTTTCTCGATCCTTGGGAATGTAAGTTAATGATTACTAAACTAAAATTATTACAACACTTGACTGAACAATTGTTGTTTTCTTTCTTTCATGTCGACTGATGCGAGACAGGGCGTAAGTATCTACTTATTGTGCTACGTATGTTTATCCATTCCCTGATCTTGTTGTTTAAGATCAATCCTATCTCTTTTAAAATATACCTTTGACAAGAATTTGCATCAAATCCAATTTAAATACTCATCATTTTTTTTAAAACTGATATGTAACTAAAATTAAATTAATCTTACGTTGTGTTTGTGACTTGTCACATAAATTTCTGGCCGCTGAGTAATTTTGTTGGAGCTAGCTTGGAAGTTACAAGAATATTAAGCAACAATAAGCTATATTTTACATGAAGGTGTTCCCGCCCTGAGGGCCCTGAGACCGGATTTTTTTTTTTTCCCAATGATTCCGACATATTTTTAAGTATTTTAATTCTAATCATAACCTCCCTAGCTATTCACTCAGGTGTGTTTTAGTGGTTTTATTTTTCACTCCTCCTCTCGCGCGTGACTCGCTCTCGCGCTCGCCTCGCGCTTGCCTCCGTTTGACCGAAAAACGCTGAAAAATTGCGCCTGTTCTGCAGATCCAGGCCTCCTCAATGAAACTGAAGGTTAACAGTTTCCTCTTTCTTATCTTTCTTCACATCATGACGAATGGTAAAAACTAGACCGTAACGCAGCTTTCCTGGTTCCCTCACGAAAAGTGATATGTTCACTCATTTAGATATGGAGTTTATTTAGACAACTCATTTGAGGATCAAAATTGTAAAAAAAAAATTATCCATTCGTCGGTCTTGCTGTTCAGCTCAATTCAAGGTTTTAATGGGGAAAGTTAGAGGGAAAACTTTTTTTCCGATGTGAAATGCCTTAGACCGCTCTTTAAGAGATCGCCACTTAAATGTTTCCTCTCTCTCCCCCCTTTCTCCCCCCTCCCCCCCCCCCCCCATAGAAACCATACAAACAAACAAACAAACCTATAGGTCCTTTATCACTTTAGAAATAAGAAAATAGCCAACGGTTTATTTCATAATTTTTATCTTTTAAGGAGCAGGTGTATTACAACTTAGTACCAAATGAAGGAGATAATTAATCGAGAGTAAACACTGTAAAATCAAAAAACAAAAAAAAAACTGCAGCCTGAGTGTAATCCAACTAAACTGTAAAAACTAAAACGAAATTAATGAATAAATAAACAAATGTCATGAAAGCGATCCAATTAAACCAGGTTAGCCCAGGACATCCTCAGTGACAATTATGATCAATGATTTCTTCGCTTGTATCGTCGAAAAAGGGAAAAAAAATTACCTGATAGTAATCTAATTAGGGCAGATCGTAGCATACCACGCTAAAATCATAAGGCAAGAGAGCGTTAATTTACTTTTGTATCTTTTCTTTCATTTCACCTGATTCTCAACAGTTTGTAAGTATCTATTCATTGTGTTCTGTACGTTTATCCACTCGTTGATCTTGCTTTCAGCTTCAACTCAATTTTATCTAAAATAGGCATTTTGTTAGTATTTGCGTAGAGATCAACTTGGATATGTATACATTTTAATTACCTGAATTGAAAAACCTTACGCTACACAAACTTATCAGTGCGAAAGAACCCATCTACTACACTACTCAATTTTATTTCGTACTTAGTCTTGCTGTAAGTTGAGCTCAATTTAACTAAATTTATTTTCCTCCGAGTCGTGTTTTCAGATATTTGAATTTATAGATATAAAGTTTAATTTCATTGTCTTTCTGTAACGTTTTTCACTTGTGATATTATATTTAGTGAAGCAAAAGAATGTTTCTGAACAAATCATGGAATTATTTGCAATTAAGTCTTTAAATAATGGTTTTAGTACATCACTATGCAATGTTTGACTGATAAGTCACTGAGCTGTTATGATTAATAATAGAGTAGTAATACTTACAATGGTTCTTATCACTTAAATTTGTATCATTAATGAATCATTTTAAAGTTTTCCCAGTCAATGAAACCATTGGCAGCTTTATTAAAGCAACATAGCGAATTTCTGAAATGCAGAAAATTAGGTAACACTAAGAATAGACCAAATGGTGCGCATGGAACTTTCATACCTTAAAATTTAGATAAAGCGGTAGTTAGAAATATATGTTAGTTCATAAGTTTTTGCATTCAATACTAACAATATTTTCTTTTATCATTATTTCTCTCTATTTTCCAAAATGAAATTAATCTCCAGGCTGTAAGTACCCACCATTTTATTTATTTACACGAATCACAGACATTCTAACATTTGTACATGCCAAAAATGTTTTGAAGTTAGCTGTAATTTTAAAACACTAATTCTGCTTCTTTATTTCCTTTTTCTCCCTCAATCTTACCGGATATATCAAGTGGGTAAGCGGTTTTTACGTTAATCATCAAAACGAACTTTGATCTGTAACACGTTTTACTTAGGCGCTCCGTAGTGGGGTCGATTCATTTTCAAATCGCTGTCAAGAATGTAAGGAAGAAGTGTGAGTGCAAGTATTTCACATCAAGCGTTCAAGAACTATTAGAAAAATATGTGAAGTTACTCTGCTGTGTGGAAGTGATAACTCTTCCACATACATTCCACATACCTTCCACACGTTTTTAACTTGCCTTATGTAATTCATACACGGGCAATAAATTATGGTAATAGGACTGAGTGGAGTCCAATTCGGTCTGTAACCATACGAGTGATTATCAGAATCGGAAGACCGCGCAGCGGGAGTCGGATTTGTTAATTACGACTATGATCACAGAATTGGTCGACTTGAATTCCTGTTTACAATTCGTCAAAACGATGACAAAATTTGAGAGGAAAAATAGACATCAGTTGTACGTTTTCATTAAAAAACAACAATTAACTCGGCGAAATGCGCGACAACATCGCTTACTGTCCACTTACACAGGCATGACGTGTCCACTGTCCTGTTAGTGCTTAGATCGGGCTGGTGACAACCAATCACGTTCGAGAATTTTGTTATGGTTTTGATTAGAGTGAAAATTGTGTGTAGATAGTGATCAGAACTCCCCGTTACGAGCGCCTGAGTACACGCCCAAATGCGTCTAGTGGAGTAACTCCCTTTTAGCGGTTGAGGGAATGGGATTGATAAGAACTGTGTCACTTGAATTGGGAAAACACTGGGTGGAGATGGTATTAAGATAAACTTTTTGGAAATGGGATCAGTATATCCCCCATCTTGACACTAAATTAATTGTAAATTACTATCAGTCTTTATTTCTGGTATTCCACAAATGGTAGCTCGTCGTTCCTAAGACCTCTAAAAACGTTATTTAAATTTATTATTCTAGATACACTTTCGACTCCCTGGACATCAGGGAATAATACAATTTTCAATGCGAGCACTTTGATTCCTTAAAAGTTCGTAGGCATACAATAGGACGCTACGAGTAGTTAGATTATCCTTTAGGTCAGTTTCATCAAACTATTCACTTAGTGGAGTCCTTCGCTTAGTTTAGTACCTCTTTCGCATTAATTAGCCTCCTTGGGAAATACTTCTTCTTACAGCTCCCCTGAATGCTAGTCGTGTTGATAAATACATGTTAGATTCTTCTTTAAGAACTACTCGATAATGATATCTTTTCTCTTCATGGTTTTAAGCGTACTCAGCATGTCATAAAATATTAAAATTGTTTTAGTTTGCACAATGACTAATCCAAAAAGTGTCCTTTGGCAGCTGACTATGTTTCGGTGGGCAATCAAATGACCACATTTTTTTTTTGCTTTGGCTTTTTTGTTAACGGTTGAATTAAGGATTCGTTTTATCAAGCGACAGTGACAATTGACGATCTGCTCGTGCACCTCGTTGCGTGTCATTGCTAGTGTCTTTGTTATTGTTATGGTTCCGAATCAGGCGAAAATATTAAGCAAGCAATAATACAAAATGTATTCTTAAGCAAAGAGTAACTTGTCAAAATATTTCTCCTCATCTTTTCACCCTTTGAAATCTGCGTTGGACTACAGAACGTAAGTAAATAAAGTATTTCTCTTTTTTCCCTACTTTTGAGTCTCACTGTCTAAGAAGTCCAGCGTACTATTCGACCACAAGCGTTCTTTTATAAGCAGCACAATTTGAATCCAGGCCTGGTGTGGGAGAAGGACCAGTTTGGACAGAATTGATTCATTTGATCTTTATGATCAATATCCGTTTGACTAACTCAAACGCATTTCAGCCTTCTCCGCGATAAAATTATGTTGAGCCCTTTGGGATGAATCCAATGAGTTGGATTAAATGTCAAGGCGTTTTATTTCATTTTGTGCATGAAAAGTTTGTAAAACTTGATATTCGTCACTTTTTTTTTCTCGAAGTGGGTGGTAATGTCTAAGCATCCATGACGATTTCATTCTCCTTTTCCTCGTAATTCGAATATATATTAGAAGGAATTATTTCTGCCTTAGTTTGTTTGTTTTTAGGGTTGTTTTGTTTATTTATTAATTATTTTTATTTTCTTTCCTGTATTTTCATGTACACGATGGAGTCATTAGAAAGGCGTAAGTGCCAGTTTTCTTTTATATGTCTTTTATCAGTGTTTGTATAATTTCGAAGTCAAGCTGATGTCCAGTCTTAAGATGCTTTGTACAAAATAAGCTATCTAAACTCGACGGTTCGTCATGTTTGTCCTTTATTTCTCGAGATGGGTGGTACAGTCTAATGCGTTCAAGAAGATTTCACTCTCGCTTTTTCTCGGATTTTGAAAAAATTGGTAGGAATCCCGTTTCAGTTAGTTTGCTGTTTTCTATTTATCTATTATTTTTTTTCTCATTTCTGTGCCACCATGAATATGATGGACACACCAGCCGGAGGTAAGTTCCAACTTTCTTGTCTTTGCTTTTGACATAGTGTCACTATAAATTCAAAGTCGAGTTTAGGTCCAGTCTTTAGATGCTTTGTACATCTTCCTTTTTTTTTTTTTACTGATTTGTATATCTCTTTTCTGTTTCGTGTGTACGAAGAAACTCAAACTGGACGGTTCGTAATGTTTCTCTTTTAATTCTCGAAGAGTAAGGCGTGATTACAATTTTTTTTCTCTTTAGTTTGTTTTATATCATTTTCTAATTCCCTTATTTTTTTTCTATTTCTTTTCCCTTTCATTTGGGCAACTTTTAAAAATTAGGCTGTATGTAACATTTCTGTTACAGTTTGAATCGTTATTGGGGATAAGTTTTATCTACTTTGTAGATATCAAAATAGCCGATGGGACTTTCCAATGAAATAAAAAAAAGAATGCTTCCCATATGGTACTAGTACACTTCGCTTTAAAGGGCCGAAATTCAAATCACTATTTTTCATCGATATCTGGGTTTTACTAATTAAATTTAGTCTTTCTTTCGCTTTTTTACCTTCCACCTTCTGTTTCTTTTTCCTTTTTATTTAATTGAGGGTACCACGCCCCGATTATTAAAGAGCACTTTGCGATACAAAACGCATAAATAGTGAGATATATCTTTTTCGTGTTGCATTTGATAATTATTTGTTATAAACTAATTGTAGTTTTTGCCCTAAAGCGTTTACTTTCTTGATTGGTTTTCTTGTTTTTCCTTTTAATCTGGTGCATTGGCCCCCACTTGTCAAATCAGATTGTAAGTAACGTTTTCGTTGTCTAATAGTTTTATCTTGTCATTGATAAAGATAATGGTAAACGTCTAAGTAAATTGGTATAAATTAAATGGTTTCTCTTACATTTAAATTACGCGAGACAAATGGAATATCCAGATTGACACTGCTCAACAAGTGAAACGAGGCACGAGAGTTGCCTGCCTGTTCGTGATTGATAATCGAGTTTTATTGACTGTTTGTAGTTTTTGGTTGATACATACTTTAGTGCCTTTACTTTCTTTAATATTTTTTCTTCACTTTCGTTTTAATCTGGTGCATTATCCCCCATTTGACAAATCAGAAAGAAAGTAATGTTTGGGTTGCTTAAGTGCCGCTTTCGCTAGGAGTGGTCCTCTCGACTACCCTTCGGGAAAAAGTCTTCTTTCCTTTTTTTGCCCATGGAAAGTGTTTAAGACAAATGTCTCAAAAATAGTTTAGTTGTTCTCCAATTCTCGTTTTTTGGGTCGCAAGAAGCCAAAAATGATTTTTGGCCAGTACACCCGTGTGCACAGCGATCGAAAGTGTAAATTTCACAGATTTTGTCCAGCACGCAGCGACTGCAATAATATAGCTCACGCAATTCTATCTTGCTACAAGTTACAAGGTGCCTTTAATCAGTTCAATGAGAAAACATGGGAACTTCAGCAGAAATATTTTTCATACAAGCGTGATCAGAGGAGATCCTTCGCTTCGACCTTTATTTGCATGTCAAAATTCACCAATTTGTACGAAAGAGTTCTCAAAATGCAGGCGTTAATCGGGCTAAAAGATTGCCACAAACCCATGGGTATAACTGTAGCTTTCATCCACCAACATCTTAAAGACAACGCAAATCCATGTGTTTGCTTAATTGCGCTCTTGTGAATGATCGTTTGCATAATTCTGAAACTCGACCAAGATCTCCTTTTGACCGATCAAACTTCATTTGTTTATCCTCTACGTTGAGGATTTCAGGTTTTCATAACTACTGAATGAAGAATAGATGCCGAGTTGTCCTAAAACGTTGCGTAAACGTGATCGGTCGTAACGCTTGCGCGCTTGCGTGACTTACAAAATAGACAAAGGTGATCGGGAAGGCGCCTTCGAGATAATTTTCGTTGAAATATCTGGTCATGAACTACGCGCAGTGTGGAGAAGATCAAAATTAAAGAATAAAGTTTGGCACTCTAGTCACAAGAGACATATCGCGTTATTTAAAAAGGCCCACAAACAAGTTGAGATACGTTACAGTTTTATTTACCAAAACAACACGCATACACTCAGAGAGAATTCTTGCAGTTTCTCCCGAGATTTTGCAAACGGAACGCGATGAACTAGCCCCCCTTTATACAAATGTATTGCGTGACGTGATGGTGCAATTTTTCCCTTGATAAACGACTAACATCGCGGAACCAAAATTAGTTAATGTAACGCATTGGAATCGAAGGTTATTAAAATGGACTGAAGAATTTTACATTTTACTGAAAATCTTATCTTTTAATGTTTACTTGATTCATGAAAAGCAAAGATTGTTGTGGCCGCGGGTATTTCAGCCCTGATTTCTGTCCCGGAATTCCGAGACGTCGTATCGATTCATTTGAAGTACTACCAGCTATCCAGCCAAATCCTCGAGTACAAGTTAAGTTTGTTTTGGTCCGGTCATTTTGGTCCCGATATGGAAAAAATAAAACAGTTATCGAAATGTTTTACACATCGGAACACTTTCGGAAACATTGGAAATGCGGTGAAAGTACTTGTTGGCACCCAGAGCAAAAGGGAAAATGTGAAGCCGTGAAAGAAAGCCAGACTGACTAGAGATGTTTTCGAAGTTTTCGGAATTATAGTTGTAGTCGGATCACACGAGTAATATATTTTCAATTTCTCGAATGCTAGCTAAAAATTGATTCGTAAGGGCCTCTCTGGGCTATCTGCACGTGTTGACAAAACCAGAATTCTCCTAACAAAATCAAAGGAAAAATTGTCATGACAAATTGTTGTCTCGATTTTTGCATTTTTTAAAAATTTCAATGCTGTCAATTTTTTTCGTCAAGGCTTGCTTTGCTCATGAGACCAGCCAGCATATTTTGCTAATGGACTCAAATTCTAGTTGCCAGGATTTATCGTACGTCGTTTGAAAGTTCTAAAACCCACGAGTTTTGCAACAAAAGAAAGTAAAAGCCTTCTTGATAAATTTTAGTCAATTCAATAACAAGCTGGTGGTAGTTTTTACGACAAATGGCGTGGAACACTCAGTCCCCTTACACTACCTCACTTTTTCCATTGTGCTCTGGATGCTCAAAAGTACTTTTACTACATTTCCAGTGTTTTCCAGCTGTTCCCATGCTTAGAACATATAAATATCTGTTTTGTTTTCCGTTTCGAGGCCAAAATGACCGGACCAAAACAAGCTTAGCTTGTACTCATAGAAATCAGGGCTGAAATACCCGCAGCCACAACAATCTTTGCTTTCTATGAATCAAGCAAATATTTTAAAAGATAAGATACTCAGTAAAAAATTTGAAATTCGTAAGTCCATTTTAATAGCTTTTGATTCTAATTCATTACATTATCAAATTTTGGTTCTTCGATGTTGGTCATCTGACAAGGGAAAAATTGCACGATCACGTCACGCAATACATCATGCTGGGTTTGTCCAGTTGATTTTGATGGTCGTAGAGAAACGTCGAGTTTGTTGGTCAAAACCGTTGTGGTCCATAATACCGTAAAATCATTAATGATGGAAAAAGATTTTTAGAAAGGAGGGCTAGTTCATCGCGTTCCGTGTGCACAATCTCGGGCGAAAATGCGAAAATTCTTTCCGAGTGTATGCATGTTGTTTTGGTAAATAAAACTGTAACGTATTTCGACTTGTTTGTGGGCCCTTTTAAGCGACGCGATATGTCTCTAATGACTAGAGTGACAAATTTTATTCTTTAATTTTGATCTTCTCCACACTGTGCGTAGTTCACGACCAGATATTTCAATGAAAACTATCTCGAAGGCGCCTTCCGATCACCTTTGTCTACTTTGTAAGTCACGCAAGCGCGCAAGCGTTACGACCGATCACGTTTACGCAACGTTTTAGGACAACTCGGCATCTATTCTTCATTCAGTTGTTATGAAAACCTGAAATCCTCAACGTAGAGGATAAACAAACGAAGTTTGATCGGTCAAAAGGAGATCTTGGTCGAGTTTCAGAATTATGCAAACGATCATTCACAAGAGCGCAATTAAGCAAACACGTGGATTTGCGTTGTCTTTAAGATGTTGGTGGATGAAAGCTACCGATATACCCATGGTTCTGTGGCAATCTTTTAGCCCGATTAACGCCTGCATTTTGAGAATTCTTTGGTACAAATTGGTGAATTTTGACATGCAAATAAAGGTCGAATGAAGCACAGGCGGCCCAAGCTCACGTCTCGAGAAAAAGCCAACGATGAATTCATGAACGCGTCACGCGTTGTGTGACTCGGTGTTAAGTTACGGGAGGAACCGTTGAAAATTTGAACACGTTATAAGGCATAGTATGGGGAACGACATATGGTCGATTTACAACGATAAATATTTCGAAATCTGAATATTTTACACGTAAAATCAATAAAAACTTACTCATGCCCTGTGTATCCGTCGTAGTTTCTAGCGATTTCTGCTGTTTTAAGCTTGCTTTACCATCATTGTTAACCATGTCAAAAGACGAAGTCAAGGCTGCACACTCCGATTTCGACCTTGGTCCACGCGGAGGTGATTTGCGCCCCGAAAATCCTCCCGATCGGCATTTTTCTCAGCCACACTTTACGATCTAAGATCGCTGCACCCTGGGACATGTCTCAATACCAAAACTTCACGCGCATTTCGCTGGAAACGAGTGTTTTCTACCTGAATTTCCAAGTTCGCTTCTTTCTGGTTATGCTTTGAACACGAAGACTGGACACGGCCGCGTAAAAGACTTGGGTACGAGGTCAATTTTCTCTCTACCGCGAGTGGTACGGTCGATTAATGTACAATACTTACCCCATCCCCACAGAGGCACCTCGCCTTAACCTATTGTGCTAATCAACCAATCAGACAGCGAGTCCAAAGTAAAACGGATAAACAACGTACAAAATTTGAATATTCTGCGGGGTTTTCTGTGAGCATCTAAGCTTCGATTATTTTCGCGAAAATGCTATCGAAGAGGAAGAGATGCGGTGAAATTAACGGCGAAGCGAATCAGAAGAGAGTAAAGAGTGGCAAAGTTTCAAGTTTGCACTATTGGAAATTTTGGTGAGTCGAAATCCGAACGCTTTCTTTGGTATACAAATTGAATGTCCGCATGTGTAGTTTATTTCAGTATCCATTCAATTCAGTTTAAAATATATAATTTTCCTTCGTTGCAGGTTCATTTCAAATTATGAATATGCTGAAGGTAGCCTTACCTTTGCTAGGGACGTGATCAGCCACAGTGTGGCTGACAAAGAGAATAGCGAATCGTTAACTTCGTTTTCGAAAATTACGTTAGGCGAAATCATAAAAGATCTCTGGGGTGAAAGAGTCAAGCACGTGAAACGTGGACCACGAAGCGATCGCAAGGCTGCGTACTTAAATATTAGAAGGTCCGAAGGTGGTATCGGAAAATCGTTGGGTTTCACTCTGGAAGAAATTTCAATTCCCCAAACCTGGACAAGGGAATGTGTCGCCCCAGGACATTACATTTTTTCTAGACGTGAAAAAATGGACTACAATTCTCAGCGTCTGACCCTGGACTTGTCGGTGAAGTTGTCTCAATCTTTTCAGGCAAGCTACACCATTAGATCTCATGGTTCTTTTGTTGATTTGGAGTCTGTTTTGAGAAATTATGGAAGCACAACTCCAGCATTTCCTGGGCAAATCCCCTGCCTATTGCAATGGTTGGAAAACCTACCCATCTGCCTTGGATTTGTTCTGGAAAAGGGTGAAGCAGTTGTTACCCTATCCCCATACACAACAGGCCAGCTTCAGGACCTTGCAGATTGTTCCAAGGAGCCAGAAACGAGAGTGTTTTCTGACCTTTGTCTAGTGGTCTGCAAGTCTGGGGCCACCAGTCAATGCCTTAATTGTCGCACGCTCTTTAGTCTCAACAGACGGCGTCAAAAACGAATTTCTAACAGGCAGGTCATTCCTCCCAAATGCAACAAACGGTTCCTGTCTAGAGAGGAATTGGTGGACCAAGTCGCTCAGGAACAAGCGAGAAGAAAACATGCAGAGGAGAGGGAGAGATATTGGCGCAGCAAATATGACAGCGAAGCTTTGGTGGTTGATGAAGAGGATAATGCAGACCTCGATTCAATGTTCTGGGCCACAAAAAAAGAAAATATTCCCAAAGAAATGGAATGCCTCTGGGAACAACAGAAAAAAAATATTCAGACTGCTGGCAAGAATGGTCACAGGTGGCATCCTAAGTAAGTTCCCTCACCTCTTTACTTTTGATGCATCCTCAAAGGGTGAGGAATAATTTAGAGTTACATGGACCTATGCTTCAAGTTATCAACAATCCAAAGGGAATAAGAAACCCAAAACTGTCCCTTGAAGCAGGAATTAAAGCAACCAAAAAAAAAAAAAAGGGGAATACTGATTAACATCCAATGTATACCTTTTTTAACATCTAAAGTTGCTTTACCAAAAAATGAAAGATCATTGATAGTGATATAAAGTAATATTATTCAATGTTTTTTCTTTTCATTTAAATTCTTTTTGGCTTTATTATAGGATTATCCGCTTGTGTATAGATTTATATACCAAGAACCCACATGTTCTTGACCCATTAAGGCAGTTCATCAAGTTGCCAAGTAACAAGACAATCAGGCAAGTGTCAATGTCTATGTCTAGGTTTCATTAAAAAAAAAAAAAAAATTTACATCTGAAAACTAAGTCTAACACATTTTTCCATGTTTTCATTATAAGGATGTATAAAAACAGAGTCCAACAACAAGATGGGTGGAATACTGAGATATTGGAATGGTGCTTGATGGAGGCAAAAGCAAGAAACCTCAAAGAGGAAGACTACTGGGGAGGATTTGTAATCGATGAGATGAAAATTCAGGTGCATTATTAGGCTGATAGATTTTTGAAAATGCTCTGTTTTATAGAAGGCAAATCTAAAAAAAAAAACAGTTGTGATGATTTTTTGATTATACCTTGGGAAAAATGCACTCTGAATTGCAAGATTCATAAACCCATTTTGTTGTTGTGCTAGTTATAAGTTCTAACATACATTTCTATATAAATTTTCAGGAAAATCTTGAAATGGTAATGAGAAACGGAAAACACAAACTTGTTGGGTTTGTGGAATTGGGAGAAGCCCATGATCACATGGAGAAAATACTAGGTGAGATTTGTATACTGATATGACCACAAAATCTTTTCAGCATTATCCAAGTAAACAAAATATCTTTTTGTCCTAACTTTGTAACTGCAGAGTGTAAAATGTACCTGTTAACCTTACAGGTAATGCCAAGCCCTCACTCGCCACACATGTGCTGCAGTTCATTTTCCTGAGTGATTGTGGATTTCGATTCCCAATTGCCCAATTTCCTTCAGGGCACTGCTCCCCAACAGACCTCTATTTACAGTTTTGGAAGGGAGTACAGAAGATGACAGAAACAGGATTCAGGTAATTAACTATTTATACAATATGCCCTTTCCTAAGTTAATGACTACCAGCTAATTGAGCAGATGTGAGAAAAGAAAAATTATATGGCAAGCTTTACTATTGCTAATATGTATTACTTTGACATGGATACCCAAAGAATTTCCTCTAAAATGTTTCATAAAAGTAGTGGATTGTATTGATAAATAGTAGTGTATCTAAATTTCCAACTTAAAACCTATTCTACTAGAGCCTACTTAACTTTCATCAACAAGTACAAGTTGAGTAAAAAAAAGATAATAATAATAATAGATGTCAACAGATGTCTAGCAGGCATAACAATTCATACCATTTGAAGTGTATTTCATAATGAAGATCACACATGTAGTGGCAGTTTGTGAATTGGCTACAACTGATGCAGCATTCACAACCTAAAAAAGGAATACAGAAGCATAATATAAGACTCAGTCAAAATAAAAATAGATAAAATGCAACTGATTAACTTCAAAGTCTTCTTTTAATAGTATATATTGGTGTATCCTTGATGGTGCTGATTGCAATCGCCAGTTTATCAAACTGCATTTTGAGGAAGACCCTGCAGCCAGCAACTTCGCCACAAGAAATCTACACACAGGAGATCCTATGGTGTTTATCATGGATTGCAAGGTAAAATGCTACTCTTCACTTGCCAATAACTTACATAAATCCATAAATTTATCCAATTGGGTGTCTCCTCTGTGATTGATCTTAAGTTTGTAAATGTACATGTACTTTTCCCTGTCTGATGTTATGTCATTCAACCACTACTTAAAGATAAATTTCTTGAATTTTATAGCATAATTTCAAGAAAATTCGCAACAACATCGAGAAAAGCAACCAATCAAAGAAACCAAGGTGCTTGAAGATTGGAGGCAAAAGTATAGTCTGGAGGCAGTGGAAAGATGCTTTCCATTGGGATCAATCCCGTTTTTCCCTTCCACTGCACGAAAGGCTTACACTCAGCCACATTGAGTTGGATCCTGCTTCAAGGATGAGAAATCACTTGGCAGAAGATGTTCTTGACAAAAAAATGCTTTTCATGATGCAGGTTAGCATTATAAAGATAAATGATGGTTTCCTACAAGTAAACTATTTACTGGTCAAATGCTTGTTTTTTTCATTCCCCATTTCCTGAAACAAGGCCACAGTCAAAATACTGGTAATAAATCCTAACCAATTTTCAGCCACATATCTTATTTCCTCGCATTCTTAATAATTCTTAGTAATTTAGGTTGCGGTAATTTTTTGTTTTGTTTTGTTTTTTTTTAATAGAGTTATCGAGATCACATTATAGCCTCCATGGAAGGCCAAGAGCTCGACAATGGAACCCCCATTGACTCTGCACTTCGGCTCCTGCAGCACACTGCAGAAATAGTTGACTTGTTCAACTCGAAACGTCCAATAAGAAACATCAGGGACATCAGGCTGAAAAAGTTGAACAGTTTTTATTCTTTTATGTTGGATTGGAGAGAGAAGAGCTCAGATGACAATTCATCCTTTATCTCTAGTAAATTGTGGTTCGATATACAATCAATGTGCCTTGGCTTCCATGCCCTGGTAAAAGTAAAACTCCAGTATTTCCCACATTCATGCATTAAGCCAGCCATTGTTAATCAGGATTGTGTGGAAAACCACTTTTGTCAAGTAAGATCTTGCAATGGTCAAAACAATAATCCAACATACAATCAGCAACAATCAACACAGAATTCAATTCGATTTGGACAAACAGTTATCAGCAGAAAAAGCAATGTTGGAGTACACTCAATAACTGACTCTGCTTGTTGCTTGTACATACCCCAAAAATCTTCGTAATTTAGTAATTTAATGAACAGTAATTGAATGAATAATTTACACTAATTGTTTGGTTTTGTAAATGAATGTCTTGTGGCCAGTTAATGTGTTCTCATGTTTTGGTAGTCACTTTCATTGCTTGTAGTAAGGTAGATGCACTTGTATTTATTTATTTATTTATATTTATAATAACTTCATTTGCCTAAATAATTAGTATTAGAGAGGCATTGATCAGTTTGTTTGCGATTTCACAAATTTCATCTTAAAATAACTTTACTTTTCTTTGTTAATACCTATTAACTTAATTTAGAAGAGTATTTGTTCCAGTACTTTCAAATTTGATGTGAAAAGCTAGCTTAATGGAGCCAAACCTTCATATATTTGGCAATGACACATGTCCTTTTTGAAATAAACTCTTGTTTTAAAATTCTCCACACTTAAATAAACATGAACATAATAACTGTGCTCAACAATGACTAGAAAAAACTCTGAAACAACACTACTCACCTTTTTAAGAATATATTTTCCACTACTACACTAGACAGTTGGTTCCTCTGTGAAAAAAAAAAATTGTGGAATGGGAGTTATTACTTGATTAGACTGTACTACATGGATCCCCTTGATCTGTTTTCAGGAAATATTTCATGTTATCAGTCATCACATTATCTCCAGCCACATTTGTTAAAAATTTTTCGGAGTGCACCACTGCACACCTCTTGAAACCTATGCCCTTTGGGCATTCAAGCAAGCACCAGCTACTTTCAAATGTACACACATTATCCTCCTTGCTGAGCTCAAGTTTTAAGCAGAGGAAAGGACTGATAAGAAAAAGACAAGATTTTCTATAAGCCGAGTATGTGTACCTGATATTTGGGAACACTGTCTGGACACTGAAGATAACCTCAAACAAACTCTTCCCGTTGCTGCATCCATTTCGCTACTAACAACAGTGTACTGTCGGGAGTCTACTGCAGAGGGGACTAACATGCCTCTTCTGGAAGTAATGGCTAGCGCCAGCCTTTGGCCGATGGTAGTCTTGTTCAGTCGGCTAACATGGGGAACTCCATATGCTTCACAAAGCTGGATTAACTGGAGCCTCGTAAAAGTGGCAGTCAGACCATTGTGATTATGTTTTTCTGCAAATCCAATAAGTCTACCATTGGAAATAGCTTTTGCAGGAGAAGGGTCCCTTTGTATATCCTGCAATATGAGTATATGTTGGAACTAGGTAGCATATTCGACAGTATCCCTGTTAAGAGTCAGTACTTGTTCTTATCTCTGTGAACCTTAGGAATATATGGAAAACACGGAGAGAGATTTGCTAACCTTGGATAACTGTATGTAAATCATGATTAAAATTACAAATATTTCTGTTGGAACAGTGCTTCATGTATTAAAATTTGAGCTTTCTAATGATTTCCTTCAAGGTTTATCGGAGTTTTTAAATGCTAACGTAGCATTCACTTAAAAGCAATAAATAATCAAATTTCACACACGAGGCCTGATAATTGCCCCATTTTTGTCCCTTATTCAACGTAATTACCAGCAAGAACGAAGCAGTTGTGATGAATCACTTTCTTTCGATCCAACAGATCAATGTTCTCCAAAACAGAACTAACATTGCCCACAGAATCCGACACATACAGAATCACCACCTGCGAAATCTTAAAGAGAGAGCATATCTGCTGTTTATTCGCAGGCGCAAGTGGTATGGTACGTTGCCAACTGCGAGTATTTATGCATTATTTACCTGAAATGGAATTCTGTCATTTTTCTGGGAGTGCCTCTTGTTTCGCTCCATTACTCTTTTCCTCAGCTCTGCAGTTTTTTGAAGGCGTCGTGCCATTCTGTAGTCGCGGAGATATTGGCACCCGCCCATTTTGACGTAACGCTGAATGACTTTTTTTCTTATGTTTTCGACAATTTCCTGAAAATCAAATGGGAAAAGTGTTCCAGATGCTATTACCAAGGATCTTCAAGCAGGTTTCGTATTTAAGTTTCAAATGTGGCCTATAATCTTAACTCCTAAATTAATACGAGCTTTGAGGAATGATAGAACCGTTAGAAAAAGTATTATTTCATGTCATAGCTACCTTTCTTTTACAAGCATCATCTGAGGGGAAACAAGTTATCCAGAGGTTTTCTAATTCCTTGTTATTCACCATCTCTTCGTAGGCATTCGTTATAAGATGTTCTTTGAATTGTTGAAGTTTCTTGGAATTCATCAAATCCACTCGAAGCTGTTCCATGCGCATGAAAAACATGTAACACTCATCAGAAATATGGACAAGTCCTCTTTCTCTAAACTGTCGAGCTTCTGTGACTGCTAATGTTTCCAGATGCTTTGATTTTTCCTTGAGTTCTTCATAGGGCACGAGAAGAACTTCCTCGATTAGGTCACAGCTTGATACGTGTTCTTGAACTTTGCTTAGTGTTCGTGCATCTTTGGTGTGCATGTTATCTCTGGCATACCGCCTTTCAGCTTCAAGGGTCATCCTGATTGCCCACCCACCAACATGTCTGATTTTGGCCTTTCCCGGATCGGTCATTTCAGAAACATCTAATCTGATCGGCTCTTGCCTTTCTTCATCGATAGAGTGGGAAATGACGTTTACCAACTGGCCAAGGAACTTTTCAAACAACGTCGTTCCGATCTCTGTGGCAGTGGTCCTTTCTGGGCGGCTCACATGTGTGCTGTTAAAAAGACCTCTGACATATTCATGGAAGAGAGGTGAAATGAGGAACTTGTGAAGTTTAGTAGTGCAGCCCGTGAAACCTGCGCGTGAGATGTTTACAATGACCTCATCAGGGTTTTCGATAATGTGTTCTTTAAAAATTTCATGGAAATGAAACCATAAAAGATTGACAAAAGCTGCTGTCTTGTCTCGAAGATCTTCTTCCAACAACTTGATACAACTGTTTTTGTCCCCTGCAAACTCATTCAACGGCTTTGCAATTTTCATTGACGCAAGAATTTTTTTAATGTCAACAGAGGATGGAGGGCTCCATAGTTCCGAATTGGGCTTCAACAATGCGTCATAAACCTGGACAATGTCCGTTACGGGTGCATCATCGTCTCTCTCGAAATAAGAAGCAACAGGCCCATCGCTAAGTTCCTCTGGAAAAGTGCACGTCTCATCGCAATCATTTTCCTCCAGGGAAAATCTGTCGTGAACTTCAAATAACTCTTGTGATAGATCTTGATTACGACAACATTTTAGATCTTCTTCTAGCTGTCCGAGGTCAGTTGAACATTCACGTAAAACTCGAGAGCTAGGCGGGAGCAAGCTTTTTGATCTGAAGTTTAAAACTTGGAGATTCTGTGGATCCTTTACTCGTGATAGTGCCACGTATGTTAGTCCTGGTACAAATTCCTTGGAGCAGTGGACGACGGCTGCAGATAGAGTCAACCCCTGCGACTTGTGACAAGTCACAGCGTAAGCCAACACAATCGGAAACTGGCAAATACTGCCTAATACATTTCCTTGCTTGTTCCTTTGAAACCACGTTTGCCTTTCGATCGTAATAGAACCAACGCCCGAAAATGAAACTTGCAGCCTATCTCCAACACACTCCTCAAAGATTCCTCGACTACCGTTTCTTAATTTTTCGTTTAAATTCCACACTAGCATAACCGGACAGCCGGGCCTTAGGTGCAACACTGAAGAACCCGGCCAGTCCATGCCTTGAGTTTGATCGGTGTGCTCAGCCTCGAAGGTGTACTCAGGGAAAGGGAGATCCTGTAAGGCCAGGCGATTATGTAATGCTACCGGTAACCTTTTGAAATAGATGTGGCTCATCTCGTCTTTTGATATCTCGAGGGATCTTGAAAGGGAGTTGATATATTCAAAGTTCTTTTCGCTACACTGACCAACCCTGATTTCTTTCAGTGCATCGAGAAACTCTTTGTTTTCTTGTCGAAGAACAGTAGTCAGTTCGTAGCGGTGCGTTATGGCACTTTGATAGATCGGCGAATGGAACATGAACATACCCTCATCATAAACATTTGGAACTGGGCGTAATTGGAGGAACTCTCCAACTAAAATGACTTGCCTACCCCCAAAAGGTCGATTACAATGAAAGTCGCTCAGACGATGGTGTATCGCATTGACCAATTCGAGCATTCGCTGGCTTGACAAACTGGCTTCGTCCCAAATCAATACATCTGCCTTTTTGACACGTTCAATGACAGCGCAATTTTTTGTGGATCGTTCTACCAGCTGTTCCCATGATAGGTCTGCAATTCCCAATCCATAATAGGAATGCACGGTAGAAGCGACACCAGGATCGTACACTGTGCATGCTATACCACTGGAACATACCACAGAAACCTTTTTTCCAGCCGCTTGAAGATTGCTTATGATTTCCCTTACAACAGTAGACTTACCAGTTCCCCCTTGGCCAGTCACCAAAAAGTTATGACCCTTACAAGCCAAGCGTACTACCTCCGCCTGTCCGTGCGATAAGCGAACGCTCATATCGACGAAATGCCAGTAACCACCAAACTACTCTACTGAATATTACAAAGAACGAGTTTTCACAGGAAGGAAAATTATGAACGCTAACACAATGAACTTCATTTGACAATCTGCGAGCTAATCGAAATTTTTATTGTCCTTTACAATGGATTTCCGGTGACTAAATAGACATTTACTCCAACGTAAATTAGGAGGGTAGATCATGAGTAATTCATGAGTGAGTCGAATCTTGAGGGTTTTTCCATTTTTCCAGAAGTCTAGTGACATCAACTGGCAAAACATTGTAGTTTGATAGGCCATGCATGGAAGGGTAGATGCAATCGACGTTAGGACATCATGTGGACAATGGTATTTACATTGCGGTATGTAAGACTTCACGTACAACGTTCGCTTTAATTACAGTCAATTTCAGGTGGCGAAATATTTCACCTCTCCATGAATTTCACAAGAAATCTACGTGTAGGAAAAACTAATATTCGTATCGGATTCCGACGTCAAACTTGCGAAAAGTTATGATACCTAAATATTTATCCTAGGTTCGCACTAGGAAATTTGTTCTCTATTAATATAAGCTTTTCACCCGTGATTTTATCAGTAAAGTTCCCAAAATGAAATATTAGGATTTTCATCTTGAAACTTTGCCACTCTTAACCTTCTGATTCGCTTCGCCGTTAATTTCACCGCATCTCTTCCTCTTCGATAGCATTTTCGCGAAAATAATCGAAGCTTAGATGCTCACAGAAAACCCCGCAGAATATTCAAATTTTGTACGTTGTTTATCCGTTTTACTTTGGACTCGCTGTCTGATTGGTTGATTAGCACAATAGGTTAAGGCGAGGTGCCTCTGTGGGGATGGGGTAAGTATTGTACATTAATCGACCGTACCACTCGCGGTAGAGAGAAAATTGACCTCGTACCCAAGTCTTTTACGCGGCCGTGTCCAGTCTTCGTGTTCAAAGCATAACCAGAAAGAAGCGAACTTGGAAATTCAGGTAGAAAACACTCGTTTCCAGCGAAATGCGCGTGAAGTTTTGGTATTGAGACATGTCCCAGGGTGCAGCGATCTTAGATCGTAAAGTGTGGCTGAGAAAAATGCCGATCGGGAGGATTTTCGGGGCGCAAATCACCTCCGCGTGGACCAAGGTCGAAATCGGAGTGTGCAGCCTTGACTTCGTCTTTTGACATGGTTAACAGTGATGGTAAAGCAAGCTTAAAACAGCAGAAATCGCTAGAAACTACGACGGATACACAGGGCATGAGTAAGTTTTTATTGATTTTACGTGTAAAATATTCAGATTTCGAAATATTTATCGTTGTAAATCGACTATATGTCGTTCCCCATACTATGCCTTATAACGTGTTCAAATTTTCAACGGTTCCTCCCGTAACTTAACACCGAGTCACACAACGCGTGACGCGTTCATGAATTCATCGTTGGCTTTTTCTCGAGACGTGAGCTTGGGCCGCCTATGAATGAAGAAGAGTTGTATGAAAAATACTTCTGCTGAAGTTTCCATATTTTCTCACTGAACTGATTTAAGGCACCTTGTAACTTGTAGTAAGATAGAATTGCGTGAGCTATATTATTGCAGTCGCTGCGCGCTGGACAAAATCTGTGAAATTTACACTTTCGCTCGCTGTCCACACGGGTGTACTAGCCAAAAATCATTTTTGGCTTCTAGGGACCCAAATAAAGAGAATTGGAGAACAACTAAACTATTTTTGAGACATGTGTCCTAAACCCTTTCCATGGGCAAAAAATAAAAGAAAACTTTTTCCCGACGGGAAGTTGAGAGGACCGTTCTTAGCGAGAGCGGCACTTAATAGTTATTAGCGTAATGATTGTCACTGACTTAATAAAATTGCTACAAACAAGTCGAGTCGAGTAATTGTTTTTCGAGAAGAGTAAATATTTCAAGGTTTTTACCATACATTACATTAAGAAACAATTCAAATTGTGTTTACTTTGTTGCTCCCAGAATAGCACAGACAGTGTTAAACATTACGCGAAAAAGTATAAGTTTTGATTGCTATCAAGCAATTAACTTCACAAAACATCTGAAGATTAAAATGTCCTTTTTGGGGGGTTGTATTTAATGATTATAGGTATTCATCAAATTGCGTTTGTACTCTAGTGTACTTACTTCCTTTTCTTTCTTTCTGTATTTTCCTTTAAATCTTGCGCATTGACCCAAATTTGGGAAATTAGACAGTAAGTAACATTTTCATTCCTTCTAAGTAGCTATTAGTTAAGATAATGTTTTCTATAGGATTGGAATTGCTTGAGGCAAGTTGAATATCTATTTTGATTTTAAATGTAGTTAACAAGTGAAATGTAGTGCAAAATTTGTTTTCTGCCTGTTCGTAACCTCTAATTGAGTTTCATTGACTAATTGTAATACTTGTTCTAGTTTGTTTACTGTCTCTATAATTTTCGCGAAAAAATTTGTGCAACATTTTCTGACCAGTTCAGATCTTCTTTTCAGTAAGTTGAAATTTCGGGTGCTTAAGACGCATAGTGTAGCGGCCGACACAAGCGAAGCAAATTTCAACGACAACTATGAGTTTCGCCGGTGAAGACGCACTATGAAGCGAGGATATATTTTTCGGAAAAGACTTGAATCGTTTTATCAGCGTAGTCGAGGTATCCAAGTACTTATCGTAAACTGAAATATGAAATTATAAGGAAGAAGCAAAGCTAAATTCTAACATACGGACCAACATTCCAATCATTCCGATATAAAAGCAAGATCCCAAAAGACTAGCTAAAACTTTAAAACAAACTCACAAAAGACTATCTTCAAGGATAAAGGAGAACCGCTTGCAAACGAATTCTAACAAAACTATTAACCGAGTGAGAAAAAACGAGCGGCTTACTAACAAAGCATGAACAACGTAAGCCACGTGTTACAAAGTTGCAAAGAAACTGGTATAAAAAACTGGGCGAAACTACCGAAAGACTAGATGTTTAAACAAGTACGAAGAGAAGGAACATAAGCATAACATAACAGTCCCGCTTGTAAAGGTTTGACCAAAACGAACTTCGAGATAAGGTGGGCAAAAGGGCGCTTTTTGATAAACACGTCTTATCGTTAGCCCAACACAAGATAACTAACTAAAATGCGGTTCTGGGTGGAACTTAAAGATCACGTCCCTAATGGACAAACAGTAACGTAACTATTGCGGTTTAACACGTTTAACACGAAACAAACTTATAACAAATCAATGTCCGGTAGCAAAGGCGTGGCAGCCGTTACACATAGTTTCTTCTCGTGATCAGTAAAAGCGCAGTTCGAACCGTTACTGAATTTTTTTAATTTGAAACTTGAGTGTTAAATTCTGCTCGCGCAGAAAATTTCAGTTAGATGATCGCTTAGTATGTGAAAATCCAGTTACAATTCATCTTGTCTAGAATTTATATTTTGCGTAGCATATCTTTGCTTAGAGCACTTCAGGGTGAGTTAAACAACCTACGCACGGCATGTTCAATCTTTTAGTTAGAAAAGTAGAAAATCACTCACGTAGGAAAGTTTCATTGTGTAGTGGTATTTGCCTTTTTCCTTTTGCGATCATTGGCCTTTCGGTACGTTTAAACTCTAAGCAACTCATAAACTAAGTTATACAATACGGTGAAAGAAAACAAAACTCTATATTTTAATAGAATTTTGTTTTCTTACACCATATCAAGTATTTAAAAGCATCAATTTGTTGCCTTAGTATTATTATTTTGTATGAAACACTCAAATTCAGCTAACAGTTTATTTCTGTTGCTCTTTCCTCTGTGAAATCATGGTTTGTGGACAATTTAGCGGGTAAGAAATGATTTTAGTTCATACATAGGTCATGTTATTGAGCAAAACGTCAAAAAAAAGAGAAAATTAAACAACCGAAGCCCTTTGCTTTTATTTTGTTCAATTAAAAATGCTTTGACTCTCTTACCTTTGCGAGGTATATCAAACATAATTATAAGTTATTTTTCCTTTAAAAGTCAGTTAGTATCAATTGTTATCTTTTGCTTTTTTTTTGGCAGCGAAAGCAGTGTCGCTTTATTATTTTATTATAGAACATCAATCGTTTTTGCAGACGTCAAAGTGGTTCATTTATCGCTGTCCACAAGAGATTGTATACTAATTACTATCTCTTGTGTCCAGCTTATAACCTCTTGTGTCTGCAAGATATTATAATCTCTTGGTGCCTGAAAATATGCTCAAAGGCATAAATTAATCGATTTTATCATATAGCCCGTCTGGCCCAGCTCGCACAATTCCATAGAAAAGCTGATGTGTGTAGGGCCGGACGGGTTGTTGTGAGCCGGCGCCAGTTTCTCGAAATGCCCAGTAACTTAACGGGCTCGAGGCAATATTTTAAAATCAAAATTTTAGGAAGAGAGAAGCGGCCTGACAACCTTAGCATTCCATTTTGCTTCTTTAGCTAATAGTTTTATTTTAGAATTTTTAAGCTTTTGAAACCTCTTAAAGGAAAGTAGAACAGCTTCACGTTTTTCGATGAAATGTGAGTTTCCTGTTCTAGGACAGAAAGGAAAAGTATTAATTGTAGAATCGTTTTTGTGGTTATTCCGCGCGCGCCGGTCTATCGCGTAGTATTTAAGAAAAAAAAAATTCGAATTTTTCTAACACAAAATTCATACGATAAAATGCGTAATGACTGTGTTAGGTCGGGCTGGATGGGAAATATTTGGCTCTCGGTCATGGCACTCGAACCTCTGTGCTGTGCTCGGTCCGTACGTCATAACCTCGAGCTAAATATTTTCCCGTCCTGCCCTCTTACTGATCAGTCAATTAGTTCACAGTATCTCACAACGGCTTTAAACTGATAGTGGATTTGAGTTGATTCGTTTTCTCTTCTTTTCCATCGGGTTCACAAACGTCTCATTGACATAACAGGTCGTAAGTAGCTTTTTCTTTACTTTTCGTCATTCATTTTCACATTTCTAACAAACCAGGTACTATTCGACAGTCATCATGTGTTAGACTCTCTTCAGAATTATCATCATTTTTGCGAAAGAGTAGATTTGTAAAAGAAAAACGCTTTACTTACAATGAAGCGGTATAGTTTTCGCCCCAATTAATATTTTTGATTTCGGCCAAGAGTTATACTTTGGCAAAATGTCCTTTTTACTATTGGTGGCTGACAGCATGTTGAAGACTCTTATCTGGTCAGACTTCCCCACTGACTGCCAACATGGCAACCATTGAAATACCCAACAGTTGTGGCAAGTGTAATAGGATGCGTAGTCATACTATTGGCTGTTCCATTAACAAGACTCTTTTACTTAACGATACCAAACTGAAGAACAATGTAGGCAATAACAAATGTGCATCACTAAAATATCTCTTTTTCTTATTTCCTACCTTAACGGGCAAATAGATCGTAAGTATGTCTTCTTTTTATAGTTATTTGGCGGATTTCACATGTCTTTTCACTACTGCAGTAACAGTCATGTAACATATATGTGTCACTGTCGCTTACTTTTGTAATAATGAAAGCTACAATTTCGTTTTATTGATATTATTATGGATGAGAAATCATGATCATCAATAAACATGGCATTCTGATATTCGCCTTGCATCCTAACTTATGGTTGGAAACTTGTTGAAGTCGTTTTGAACTAGGCTCTTGTGAAAATACATATTCAGTGTGAACCATAAGTAGATAAGGATCAGATTTTGATTCAGTGGCTCAGTTTACGAAAAGATTTAATGTCGTCTGTGGTAGACTGTGAAATTGAGGTGTTAGTTACTTGAAACTAATTAAATTAAAATTAAAGCCATAATCATGAAAATGGTTTCATATCAGAATTATTTGTAGAGCAGAGGTCTTAGCCGACTGATTAATGAATATCAACTCTCTTAGCAGTTAATTACTTTTATTTTATTTATTTTTCTGTCCTTGATGTATTTTTTTCTTATTCCTTGGCCTTGGCAACTGTGAAAAACGATTAGGACGTAAGTACATGTTTCGCTGTGATTTAAAGCATATCTATTTGCGTGGCACTTTTACAGTACGTTTACGTTAACATATTTAACTAAAGTACAGGTGATAAACGAAAGAAAAAGTGCATAGCATTTCTCAATAAACAAATCAATGTTTTGAGCAACAGATGCACGTTTTAATTTTACTTTTTTTAATAAATTTTATTTACATGCCACTTCTGCAATCACTTAGCTGGTAAGTTGAATTTAGTTTATCTCGCGCAATTCTTATTCTTGATAATCATGCTCAAGACAATTAAATTTTCCTTTAGTACCTAAGATCCTATTTACAACCGGACTGCGTATGAATTGTTTACTCTTTTCGGAGTGCATGTCGATTAAGTGTTGTAAAAACAAAGCCAGGTTATTATCACGGCGAATCAGAACAACGAAAAATCACTGGAGCCTCAAGAATCTCATATTCAAAGCAAACATTGGCATTCAGGACTGGAAAACGCACGTGATCATGTAAAATCAAATTTGCTGAGAAGCTGAAGTGCAGGACAAGGCGTAGCAAAACTCCGATGTTACCAAGGATTACTTCTGAAACTCCCATTGAAAATCGCTTTCGCTTACAATAATACAGTTTTAACCAATGAAATTTATGCTGACGTCCATCAATGTGTTTAAGTTTACTTTTATGCTTTATTTTGAATTTTGAGGTCAACTCGTGCTTACGGTATATTTTTATTGGTAAAGACTTCCATGCATAACTGGCCTCTCATCCTGTGATCGGCTGGTGACAGCTGATGAGGAACATTCGATTCAGCGACTGAATCTCGTCCAAGACTGCAAACAAAAAAGTTCGCGGTGTCTACCTTAGGATCATTATAAGGTCTGACCAAAGCAGAACAGAATTAAAACAAATTTTAACATAAGTAATTCAAGAGCTGGTCATACTACACATAAAATCGGCGTGAACGAGGTTAAACAGAAATTTAGAAATGCAATCCATCCTTGATAATTTTCTCTTCAGTTCTGAAGAATCTTTTTCCAACATCAAATCCTTCTCTGGGAAATGTAAATTTAGGCGCTAATGCTCGCTTTTCATGTGCTGAGAAAGTACTGGAACCTTATTCCTTTCCTAAAAAAAAGGGGGGGGGGTAGAATTTATGATGAATTGTCATTTCATAACTTAAGCTATGTTATTAGATCATTAACTGCTCCTCCTTTCTTATCTCGTCTTTTCTGTCTAGCCAAATTGGAAGGTAATTATCAATATCATCCGTTCCTATAAATAAAGAACTCTCCTGTGGCTTAATATACACTATTGACTCTCTGCACCGGCTGATTACTGATCAGCAAATTGCAATCGTAAATAGCAAGGAAATATCTGCGTGTGTATCAGTGACAGTTAGTGATAGCTGTTAATGTTATAATGTTATTATCCAAACGATTTTACTGAAGTGGAAAGTATTAGTATAAAATCAATACCTAAGTTCTGTATTAAACGATATTTGTATTATTATCATCAGATATAAGTCATACTTGGCTGATTTTTTGTTTGATTGACAAATTCTTTTACATAATTATTGATTTCAATGTAAAATAATAGCCGTATCAAATTCAACAAACTGGATGGTTCAAATATACACATGAATAGTTAATGGATTAACATCTTTTCAAAATTGTTTTCCTCTTTCACGACGTTCTTTCCGGATTCATAAGCGGGTGAGTGCGACGAGTTCAGTTTGTTTGTTAAGCTAATAATGTGTGTAGTCAAGTATTCCAAGGCTATATTAAGCCACTTATTTACTCACCGAATGTGAATCTTTCTTTTCATGTTCACCTAACATCCTCATCCGAACTGATTTAACAGATTGTGAGTAACTATGCTTAAACTATCATTTATCAGTACGCGGGATAAAGGGTCGATGGTTGAACAAACGAATGGATCTTAATAGGGGAATTCAGACAGGATACTCTTCTCTGAGTATCATTAGATTTATGAACAAGGATGTTGCATAGAAATAAAACTTTTAATTGTTATAAAAAGTGAATTTCAACGTTTCAGGCTTCGGCCATCAACTGGTAAAACTTTTACAATAAAGTTGAAAATCAAAAATCGAAAACGTTAAAATCCTAGTTTGTTTCTTTTAACATTTTTGCACAGTCATCCATTTGAGCAACCCAAAACAGTGCCATTTTACCTGGCTTTATAACATAATAAATCCGTGACTGATGTTGAGAAAACACGAATGAGGCTTATAAATAGAGTGCTGTAGGTTGGGTGATTTATAAGCTTCAAGCCATCAATCCTTTTTAACCTGGAGATGTTAGTTCGAAGTCTCCATGGAAATTAGAAACTGGGGATATAGACACTAACAATTACGTATTTTGGTATCCTTTGACAAGCAGCAGATTAATGCAGCAAAGGAAGTAAAGAGCATAGGTAGAGTGATATTATGACATATGACCCTGTGCGCACAACTTATTGTTTTCAAAGGTTGTATGGCGTGGTCATCTTGGAGTGGCGTCTGCGAAGAATGCAACGAGTACCGGGAAAGAGTCGGTAAGTGACAAGAGGGAGTTTTGGTGAATTTGTGACTCACAAGTGCAATGTCGGGTTTTCGCCATTGTTTTACAACTTCAAAAAACTATACAGCATTTATAAACTTTTATTCAAATGGATAAACTCTTGTGTATAGATTGTAATGATAACTAGGCAGGAACCTTCAGCAGTTATTTTCAAGGGATGTTTTCTTTAATAGAAATAAGATGACTTTATCTCCAACCCTTTATTACCTTTAAAAGATTATCTGGATAACCTTACTTCTAGAATTTGACTGCTCAAGAACTCGGGAATCACGGCCTTGTAAATGTGAGTAGTTTTTTGAATGAGGGGAAAGTAAAAGACCCATCTTTTGGTCGAAAATGCTGTACAGATATCCCTCAACTGTCCTTTTATTAACTTCTAAACTCTGTAAAATACACTTTGTTTTTACCAAACGAGTTAGTAATGTAGATTGGCCACCGTAAGTAGTTCCCAAGCTGATGTCTCGAGTGTTAGCTCTGACGAAGGGCTAACGGTCGAAACGTCAGCTGAGAAAATCTTTATGGTGACCAATTTAAATTTAAATTAACCCTTAGCTCAAAACTCAGTCGGTTACCTCTAAATCATCGCCTTAGTTTAAATGCTCTTTAAGCGGCCTCCCTACACCTGAGATACTCTGGACTAAGGCTGGGTTGAATCTTGGTAACAACAACATTCTCACGATTGATCAAGTGAGTTATGGAAATCCTGGTCAATAACATGCAGCGCTAAAAAAGTGAAGGGAAAAATGAATCAGCTTTTCATATTACGGTGACAGGTAAATGTTGATTTACTTCGTGGATAAATTTAAATCTCTAGTTAGATGAGAAAAAAAATCGATTCTCTGGCACCAAATCAGATTTAAGGACTTAAAACCGCAAAGTTCAAAATTGATTAAGAATAATAAAAAAAGTACTCAAATGATGATAACCAGCTAAAGAGCGAGAACATGCCAACTTATATATGAAATGTAAACGAATTTTGTGTTCAGACAGACGTAATTAATTTTTAGGAAGCTTAAACCGATTGTATTTTGGGAGCGTCGAGCAATTTTGACTTTAGAGATATCAACAGACCATAGTTTGTCACGGCATTCGTTATAAAAATTCGAATTGACCTTTATTTCTGCTTCTTAAATACCAATGGCAGACGAGTCATGATTTCATGTACGTTTTTAGAAGTGGTAAAAGTATACGTGTCTCAGTATGTCAAAGCGGCTATCAGTGCATCATTATTTAGTTATTCTATTCCTATATCAAAAGTGAAGAAAACCAATTGCAAAATAAACTTGGATTGAAAAAAAGGCTTGGCAATAACGTTGTTGGCTTTTATTTTGAAACTAGTTAATTTAGGGTTGGATAAGGGAGGAGGGAGAGGGGGTTAAAATGGACGATGCGACCCTTTGTTTAGCTTGGTGATCTTTTTGCTTCAAGGCTCTCCCAAGATCACTGAGCCTCCGAAAAGCCAATTTCTTACGGAAGGATACCCTGCAAACCTTAAATGCGTAGCCTCAGGCATTCCAACACCAACCTTGGTCTGGACTTTTAATAATGGTGACCTGCCATCTGGTATGAATCAAATCGGTGACGAAGGAGAATCATTGCTAGTTTCGCCAAGTGTTACGAAATGGATGAATGGGACTTACAAGTGTACAGCAAAAAACAAAGCAAACACAACCAGTTCCTCAGCAAGTCTGCGTGTTTATGGTAAGTTCGGTTATAATGATATTGATGATGATGATGATGATGATGACGACGTTGATAATGACGATGATAATGTTGAAGATGAAGAAGAGAAATAGGGAGAGAAGAAATTAAGACAGAAAAATGAACTTGTAAATCCATGGGCAATAGCGACGGAGGAAAGGAATAGCGCGAAGAGAATTTAGGCAAACTCGGCCCAGTTGTATAAAGGACAGATAACGCTATCTAACTGTTAAATATTTATCCGGTGAATGTGTGAAAGTAAAACATAAAGCGTTATCCACCAGATAGAGTTTTATCTTGTGGATGGTGTTATCTAGCCTTCGATCGACCGGGGCGTGACCTTAAAAAAACGGGTGATACCAATGCTTAACACTAATGTCCTTGGATCGTTATGATTACAAACGCAAAGAACTGCGTAGATCTGAGTAGGAAAGAAACGCCAAGGAAAAAGGACAGGTGATGGCGCTATAGAGAGTTGATTGATTCGAAATACTTAGCAATATGCAATGTTCTCCCACGCTGGAAAAATCTGAAGAAGAGACTTCCGAGACGGAGAGATCCAGAATCTCAGAAGAAAGAAAAAACGAAGCAAGACGCAAAAGCCAAAGTTACATACGACACATAATTGGTACTCTCTATATTTAACAACAAAACTAAAACAGAGGAAACTAATTAATTAAAGCGAATACGCTTCTATCCGTGACCGAAATCGGAGGTCGAATAGCGATTAAACATTCGAAAGAATTCCCTCGCACCCTCAATTCTCTTAGATCTCTCCACAAAGTTGAATTATGGCTTTGTAACTCATAATGTGACTCAGCAAATGAGGATGGAGAATATCACAGAGTCAAGATTTACAGAGTTACAAGCTGAAAAAGAAAGAAATAAAACTTCCTTCTCAAGCTGGTCCAAGAAGCCGAGAGCCGATCAAATGGTGCATATCGCTTTTTTTACGTGTGAGGAACCACTTATCGTGCTTTTTAACCCGTAAAGCGTGTTATTCTTATTAATCCTTCACTGGCATTGTAGAATTATAAAAATCGGCTCACAGGACTGTCTATTAGATCAAATTAATTACAAAAGATGACTGAGGAACCTCTGTGGAGAGTTTTGCGAAATGGAAAGTATGCAGAGCAAAAAGAGAAAGAGAAAACAACGATTCGGTTTGTACCAGAAATCTCATTGGTTCGCTGCGCACACCTGTTCGATTTCCAATACTACCAACTTGTGCGTAAAATATCATACGGACAGACTTTCCATGAAGTATTCTCTATCGATTGAATTGTCATAACAGCTCTTGATTCTAGTTCCGTCGATGATATCCACAATTTTCCATGGAAATTTAACAGTGTCAGCTTGAGAAAATATTGTGAGTCCACTCGACAAAATGTAGTAAGTCCACTCTCCTAAGGAAGTGATAGAAAACCACCTAATGAAGTTGTTGTAGTAATTTAGAATTTAGACGGACGCAGAGCTGGAAAAGAACGAAACTTCGTGTTGCATGACTCACTTGTTGTGTCCTTTTGACACAAGGGTGCAGAAGAAAGAACAAGAGAAGATGGAACATTATCAAGACCTTAACTTGAAGTTCAGCGGAGGATCTGGGGCGGTTGAAAGTATAACCAGGAAATTTAAAACATATGGGCTTCAAGCCTGTTCTGAAACTCTTTTGAAACCTCACGAAACTAACAAGGAAACACTTTTCTTTTTTTTTTTTCATTTAAAGCAACCTGTTCGAAGCATTCCTATAAAAGAACGCATTTGACTCGTTTCGTTTCCATGTTTTTTTTTGGAGTGTTTTAATGCAGTTGAGGTTTTAATGTGACACTAGCATTCTATCGAATTGCCCTTTTTCAACGCAGGAAAAGCCTCTTCTCAAGTTGTTACAAACACAAACCCAACACTTACCAAAGGAGATGCCCTGGAGTTGACCTGCAAAGTCAACAAAGAAACAATAAGTATAAAGTGGAAGAAAGATGGAGACCCAATAACAGAAAGAGCAATTATAGGTACCCGATTAGATGAGAAAAAGAGTAAACTGGCTCTTACTAGTGTTGTGGAAGAGGACAGTGGTAAGTATTCTTGTGAAGCACGTAACAAGCCAGGAACTGTGGCTCGCTCTTTTGTGACAGTAAATGTCAAAGGTAAGTTGTTTAAGGAACTACATATTATATCAGTTATTAACCATGTAAGGTCGTTATTATAAAGTACACGTCCGCCTTTTATGTTCCTCACAAACTTTTCCAGTGGTTTTTTGGTCTTCTGGGAACTAGAAATTTGAAAGGAATTAAATTTGAAAGAAATTTAAAAAAACTGTTTCAAAGCGAATTTGAAACAGTAGCAGCATGTTATACATATTCTATAATTCTTTCACCAATCTTTCTCTTTCTGTCTACCTGTTTTTGTAAATCAACACATCTGCGTCTGTTTTCCCAAAGGTTATTCCCGGCCACCCAACGCGAGAAATGAACACCGTAAATTGTTGCAACAAAAAAAAAAAATAGCTCTCTATCTGGATAGTTGGTGACATTAATTTTTGTTTTTAATGCCGACCAGCAAATGACTTTCCTACCAAACTTCTTCTATTATTGTATTTCAGGAAATTCAGAGGCTCCCTCCAGCAGCTCACCTCCCTCCAGCAGCTCACCTCCCTCCAGCAGCTCACCTCCCTCCAGCAGCTCACCTCCCTCCAGCAGCTCACCTCCCTCCAGCAGCTCACCTCCCTCCAGCAGCTCACCTCCCTCCAGCAGCTCACCTCCCTCCAGCAGCTCACTGGAGTGGTACTACATTGCGGGACCTTTGGCTGCTGTCGTTTTTCTACAGGCGTTCATTTCATACATTAAAAAACGCCGTGCGACAGGTAAAATGTTACCATACGAAAATAAATTGTCTTCATATGGCAGATTGTGGCTTTTAATACGTCAGTGTCTTGGAGCACGAAGGAGCTATTTTAAGCAGGTCATATTCTGCATTTCCAGCACTGATTTTGAAGGTACCTCTACAGTCTCGGTAAAGCCCATTACTAATCAAATTACGAAAACGTTACAAATTATATGAAACTAATTACCATGATAACCCACCTTATTCCTTCTCCCGTTGTTTGACAACAGAGTCAAATATAAGTTACACGTGGTTTCTGAGTCGCAAGCTTTAACTTAGTTAATAACGTCATTCTTACTCACAACAAAGCGATTTCTTTCACCTCTTTCCACATATCCTTTGATAATAGCCCCACCTGAGGTGCCACCTAGGCTGCAGTAAGTGAATTGTCTCTTTTTTTTTCTAATGCTCAGTTTGAGCGTGTGGTTATTTCCGAAGTTTCTAACTCTTGAATAAGTCTCAGTAGAGTAATGACAAGCGCCACTGCTGAGCAAAAACCACCTAGAACACATGGTCCAAAATAAAAGATTTTTCCTTTCGAAGCAGCGGCAAATTTCGAAGCCGTTCTCATCAAATGGCAGTCAAATGTTTCTTAACATTCTTTCTATTTTGGATTCGTCCGACCTTCACTTGTTTTGACAGCTTGTTTAGTATCTTTTTTTTTTTTGTAACCAGTATGCTGAGTTGTGGGTGGCATACCTGTAAAGAAGAAGAGAAGCTTTGACCCTTCGTCACTCTTTGTTACAGAAACTACAGTTGAAATACACTTGGAGTCTTGTAGACAAATTTAAAATACCACTCGATATATCGATTGTAGACAATACTTCGGATGGTTTTGGTTAGTATTTCATTTCTCGCGTAGGGACACGATATTTATATGACGTAAAATGCCGAAAAACACAGTCGGCGCTAGGTTATCTTCATGAGAGGTTTATTCAATCCTTTTTTTTTTCAATAAAATCTCCTCTCTGGGTCGATGAGTCGGAACAACAGGTTCAGTAAATTGGTATCCAAATGTCACAAGTGATAATTTTCTGAAGCACCCGGAAATGAAATGAAAAATGAAATGAAAAGAAAAAAAAATTAAAGTGGAGATATAGAAGATATCTTTATCACGTTACGCTAAACCAGATTCAAAGAAGGAAAAGATAGATAGGTAACACGGATAGTTAAAGTCTTGTTTTCATCTGCAATTATTCAGTAAAGGGGAAGATGAATTTGAGATGGATCAGCTGAACGTAAACACAGATGGATGGGAGATTGCAGCTGACCGCCTGAACCTTCGTGAGCATATTGGCAAAGGGGCATTTGGTTCAGTGTGGCGAGCGCTACTGGGTCGTTCCCGTGGCAGACCTGGAAATCGCACAGTTGCTGTCAAGTGCTACTTACGTAAGTACTTTTTAGATCTTTTTTCCACTCAAAGCTTAATTCAACTATCCTTTATCAATTTTCAGTGTTTTTCATCTTCATAGAGAGCATTTCTCTTAGAACTCGCTTAATTAACCTATATGATATATAAAATTGATAGTTTAAAAGCTATGCGCTGTTAAAATGATTTACCAGCTGGCATGTCAAATAAGTAGCGAAGCGTTCCCCGAGGGACCAGTCGTCAGGTAATTTGTCACATAACGCAACGAACATATAACAGAACACGATTATCATTTAGAGTATAAGCAGCTGTGGAGACAAATGGAAATTTATTGATCAAATTGCATTAAGGCGTATAAAAGCGGAAAATACTACAATACTAAAAATTTCACTACTTTCGCGCCACCTCCAATCACCCGCTGTTCACCTGTAACCTTCTGACGTCGAATATTTTGCAAAGGTGCCCGCTTAGAAACTTGTAATGGGAAATCAAAGAAACTTAGAGAGGGTGAGCCTTTGGCGCAAAAATTCGTGCCATATGCCCGTCTAGTGGTGGTAGTATGATCTTCTTTCGTTGGAAAAAGCTGAAAATCATAATGTAGTCGAACAATGTATTAAGCGGTCACCCTGTAAGAAGCGGTCGGTTTTCAAAGTCCCGAAATTTTCCTCCTTTAGTTGTAGTAATTTTTATACCAAGCGGCTGTGGTCACCCTTTACAGCCTATTTGTCATGCTCCCCACCTGTCCTGAACGGTTACTAAAGCGGAATTACTCGAATAAAATTAAGAATAACCTTTCAAGTGAATTTCGATCCATGTTTATCTCCCGAAATCAATGTTGGTTGTATTTTTGAGCAAGGTTGTGTACGTTAAGTGGTCCGTGATGGCATAGAATGACGTTTTTTTAACCTTTATCGATAACACCCCTATTCAGTGGAACCTATATTAAACGGTCAACCATCCCCACGCGTGACCGCTAAATACAGGTTCCACTTTAACAAGCTTACAGAGTCAAATGAATTTACAATAACTCTGGAAATGCTTATGAATTTATATAACATTTAATAAGATAAAAGCAAGGATTAGGTAGCATGTGAACGGAAAGAAACAAGAAGGCACAAACAGAGCGTATCTTAAAAAATTGTCTCAAATATCTATTCGACCGATTAAGTATTATAACAGGTGCGATTTCTAGGCTTAATCGCGTCTGTACTTTTGTGAGTTGTCTGTAAACAATTGCGAAGTTCAACGAGCTTAACTTGTTAATAACATCTCTTCCTTGGGAAATAATTTTTTCAACGAAGATGAATCTATTTTGGAAATTTCATGTTCAATACAATTAAACAGGATCACCAACTTACATTTTTTTTTGACAAGTATGGATTTTATGGGGTTTAGAAAACGAAATTTATCTTTTTATGCAAACCAAATGCAATTTGCACTGATAGTTTAACACCAAATATACATATCTATATACATATATACAACACATATATATACAACACCTCTAGATGTGGATGTTTATATAATTAATTGTGTCTCTCTTGATATGCAATGTTTGTTTGTTTATTTAATTTTTTTGTGGTTTCTTAGCAATCTCTGGAGAGAAAGGAAGGAAGGCCCTGCTGAGAGAGATCGAGTTATTAAAACTCTTTGGAAGGGAGGGCCATGAAAATGTTGTTAAGTTCATTGGTTGTGTTACAGTTGGAGGTAATCAGCTGTTGTTATGATTATAATCAGCTAATTCACAATAACGATAAAAACATCTCTGAGGTCAACCACTGGTACAATTACTTCTATCAGTATTGCTACGATGGTGTACTAACTCGATGGTTATTTCATTTTTTTGACTGTTTTAAAGAAATTTACTTCGCACTGCATGTAGGGAATTTTACTTGGAAGATTTTAGCTTTAAAATCTACATGCTAATTGTGATAAAAGCTTTAACTTACGATGGCAAGTCTTTGTCTATTTATCAGTCATCTCTGTTTTTCTGTCTCTCCGTTTATCTGTCTGTCTGTCTGTCTGTAGATTTCTATCTGCCGTATGTGTCCGTCTATTTTCTATCTGCGTGTTTTCTTCTTTTACTTACCATCTCTGTCTGTACTTTGATTCATTACAGATATAACCTAATGTATAAATAGATAAAGCATGTACATTTCAAACACATTTTGGAACTTCTAAACTGCTTGCCATGTAATAATTTTCTTGTTTTCCCTCTTAGCTCAGCCAATACTTATCATGGAGTACCTGAGGCGAGGTGACTTGCTGGGCTATCTCAGAAAATCCAGGGGGGTTTTCGACCAATATCATCATGGGGTCGGAGGGGTCGACCACTTGACAACGTATGACATGGTGCTGTTTGCTAAACAGATCGCACATGGTATGACTTTCCTTGCGTCCAGAGGGGTAAGTGCTCAAACTCTTCCGGGTTATGGTCCTGCATGTGTTAAAATTGCATGACTTGCAAATCGTGAGAAGAATACTCTGGACGGCTAAAAAATATCCAGCACATTAAAATCACTATTCCACAGAGAAATGGTCTGAAATAAGCATGATGTTAAACTTTCTACCTATACCTTATTTTTTTATTTTATGTAGTTTATCAACGTTCCTTTTTAGCAGATTATATCATTATTTTTTTTGATTTCAGGTAATTCATCGCGATCTTGCAGCTCGTAACATCCTTCTTGATGAGCATCGTGTCTGCAAGTTGACTGACTTTGGGCTCTGTTATCAGGATTTCAAATACGGCCCAGGAAATGCCAAGAAGGTAATTTTCAGAATTTTTTCATCATTTAGTCAATTGGTTTTGGGGCTGCTGGTATGGAAGATAAAAACGTGAAGAATTAAAATATTACTGTCCTTACAAACCTTTCTTTTCAGTTATACAGTCTTACTGCAAAATGTATTTCCCTTCAATGGGGAGCCATTCTAAGCGTATCGAAACTTTCACAGAAAAAAAAAAATTGTACCTAAGGAGTGAACACAGGAAATAAGAAAGCCGGAAGAGATATCGTTCTCTGAATAACAAAGATACAAACTCGAAGGGCAAAGTAACACAGGAAATTTAAAGCAAAAGGAGTGTGTGAATCGTTTTCATAGAATTTATACAAAGGTGTCTACTGCTGTTGACTTTATCGTGAATCCTCACATCACGGTTTTAATCTTATATACAAATTATTTTAGAAGTTGTATACAAGCCTCGTTAGATTTCAGATGTTTATAATATTTTGTTTACTCATCCAGGGATGTATCCCAATCAAATGGACTGCACCCGAGATTCTCTTTGGACATGTGGAACAGCTGTCAACCAAAAGCGATGTGTACGTACTGTATTGATTATTATCTACATATATTCCAAGAGTGAACATTTTTTGCGATTCTACCTTAACGTAGCCAGGGAGACTAGAATATTCAGTGCTCTATCGCTTAGAGAGTCATTTGGAAACGTCAAGCTGGGGAACAGCCGAGGTTACAGCGGTAGTATGAGACTTTACATGAATATTAAGTTTAACGAACAGTATCCAAAATCTGATTAGGACAAGAAAAGACGGATAAGAGGATGAGTGGATAATTAAACTAATAAATATGGCGTTTTCTCTTAGGGAGGTTGCTTATATCTTGATGGCATGTTTTTAAATATCCCAAGTATCTGAGTAATTATTATCTTTCTAACCCAGTTGAGATATATCGTCATCCTTCCATTTCTTTGACAGGTGGTCCTACGGCATCGTCTTGTATGAAATCTTCACTGTCGGTACTTAACTTATTTGTTACTTTATATTCAGGAAATATACCTGCCGAAATTGCACGCATAATTACTAACTGATGAGTGATACCGAGCGGACAAAAGAACATTGTACAATAGAGAAGTAGAAGCAATACTTAATGTCGCTGATAAATAAAATTATGACGATGGATAACAACTTGACATAAAGCTTAAGTTTAAGTAGAACTGTATTTAGTACATTATTGAAAAACCTTAAATCCATTGCTACACTTAAATTTGTTTTTTTTACAATACTCTTTCATCTGATAAAAAAACGAAATGTATTCAGCAATTAATTGTCGTTTTGACAGAAGAATCATTTCGATCGCGCTGAGAGGAATGAAAGTGATTACAACAAAAAAAAGTGTGGTTTTTGGCCAACAGGAAAAAAACATCATTTTTCCACAGGAGGCATTCCTTACGATGGATGGTCTCAATCCACGACAATGAAAAAAATCGAAGAAGGTTATCGTCTGCCAAAGCCTGAACATATCGACGACAGTTTGTAGGTGTTGCTTCCTCTGTGTGGAATGTTATATAAGTCAAAAGCAACATCGATTGCTGCTGTGGTCAGGTGTTTTTGATACACTCGCTCTGAATAAGTAGCCTTCCTAAGAAATTAATTTTATCTTGTCACTACAAAAATTAAAATGAAAAGTTATTGAGTCAAATAAAGAATACGATGGGTTTTTCATCACAGAATTCGTTTGAGCTGCAATGTAATGAGATAAACTTAGCATTTCAGTTATTTTTGTAACAAGTTGTGGTTTCTCAACTTTGCTACTCGCAATATTAATGCCTATCGCAGAATTACTGTGATCATATGTCCCTGTGTTTTTCTATAGATACGCGGTGATGTTAAACTGCTGGAAATACGAAAGCGCCAGCCGGCCACACTTTGTGAAGCTCTACCAAACAATGGATACATATATTAAAACAAAGGTTTGCCATACAGGGTATAATTCAGGATATACTTCAGAAATTGAAATTGGTATCCTACCAAGTCAATTGCGAATTTCTTTTCTCGTCAATAATGTGATGTCATTGTAGGCGCAAGAATTTGTATTATCATTGTTTGTTAGTGTTGGTGTTTCATAGTTTCGTGTTAGGTGTTTATTTTCTCGTCTTCATTAGTGTCCTTTGTCAGTTACCAGTTTTGTACATGTTATATTTATTTGCATATTATATATATATTGGTTGCGCGTAATTTATTTGGTTAGTTGTCTAGTTTGCGAAAATTATCGTTACATATCTAGCTCTGGGTTTCATGTTTTCGTCTTTGGTTTGGTCACATTCGTCTTTTAGCGTATTCAACAATGTGTCAAGTTTGTTCTAGTAAAGTTTGAAATACGAGTGATTAGCGTTTGGGGCTATAGTCAGAACGCATTAACCACCCAGCCGCTAACAATTTGTGAATTCAGTTTCATCATGAACCAATGTTACTTTTAATTATACGCAAGTGTGGTTACGTCATGTCAGTCTGGATCATCCTTATTTTCCCTCTGTTGTCTATGCACAAGAAAGAACGGAACAGATCGTAAAATAACACTTTTGGAAAACTTTGACAGAAAGGAAGACCTTACCTGACTTTTATTCTTATCAATTCATGCAAGTATTAATTGTTCTTGTCTTTGTGACTGATATCTGATCTGCTCTTTTTTTTTCTTTTTAGTGACTCATTTTTGGAATTTCTTTGTTGAATTTTTGAAATTCATTCGTTCAAGATTTTTTAACTCATGCAGTTTCTGATTACCTTCTAATCTTTTTCATAGACATATGTAGATATCTTTGACGATGACAAGTATGATCAGGATAAGTACAACTCTGTCGATGACCGTGGAGCTGTTGCAAACCCAGAAGATGCAGGACCGGACGAGCTTGGAGCAGCTGCAGCAAATCCCATCGGTGAAGTGGGTGAACACGGTGCTACAGCACATCCCTTTCTGGTTGCAGTGGGCGATGATGCTATAACTTTCCCTCTTGGAATTAACGTAGGAGACGAAGGGGTACCTGAAACAGATCCCGACCGTGAAGTGGGTGAACACGGTGCTACGGCACATCCCTTTGTGATTGCAATAAACGATGGAGCTCAAGCTTTCCCTTTCGCTATTAAAGTACCAGAGAAAGGGGCAGCTGCAGCAAATCTCTCCCATGAAGTGGGTAAGCACGGTGCTGCTGCACATCCCTTTGTGGTTGCAATTGACGATGGTGCTACAGCTTTCCCCTTCGCTATTAACTTACAAGACAAAGGGGCAGCTGCAGGAAATCTCGCCCGTGAAGTGGGTAGGCACGGTGCTACGGCACATCCCTCTATGGTTGGAATTGACGATGGTGCTACAGCTTTCCCTCTCGGAATCAAAGTAGAAGAAGAAAGTTGCGCAGCATACCCTTTTGAGAGTGATAAGAAAGATATGGATGCCCAAGCGTACCCTTTGGAGAGTGATACTTTACCATACCTTAGCGAGAACGAGGAAGAAGATGTTGATGACTCCGAGTGCCCTCTTGCGATTGAGGAAGAAGAAATTGATGACTCCGAGTGCCCTCTTGCGATTGAGGAAAAAGAAATTGATCCTTTACCATCCTCCCGGGTGATGGACGAAGACGGTCTAGCTGCTTCAGCACGTCCCCTTGTGACTGACGAAGAAAATTCTGATTCTTTAGCATGCCCCCTTGTGGTTGAGGAAGAAGATTCCAATAACTCAACATGCTCCCCTGTACCTAGGGAAGAAGATTTGGAAACCACAGAATGCCTTTCTGCTACTGAAAAAGAAGATCCTACCTCTCTCGCACGCTCTGCAAATGAGGTGAACAAACCCGATGCCTCACCATTCCCTTGTGTGATCGAAGATCTTGATTCTTTAGAATACAATCCTTTGATCGAAAAAGAAGGCTTCAGTGATTCCGTCTTCCCTCCAGAAATTCAAACTGGTGACGAAGATGGTGTAACAAGTGAACCTGAAAATACCGTTGGTTATGAAGGTGCTGTAGCAGTTCAATCTGAAAAGGAGGCAGTAGAAGAAGAACCGAAGACTTGCCAACTACAGTACACGAAGGATGAACAAGACGATCTTGGAAACTATATGGACGACCAAAGTGATGCTGTAGACCTTTTTGACGGAGACGCTGGCGTACAAGAGTATGATGGTAATCAACTTACTGCTGCGGGTATAGACGAAACTGGAAGTGACGAAGACGAGGAGTCATCTGAAGCAACTCCTCTTGTGCAGGACTAAGGCATAATAGCAGAATTGCTGAACCTTTAAGTTTGTAGTCTTATAACACTCTGTGGTTATTTGTAGTTTATATTTCGAGAAGTTCAGCCTCAATATTTCATAGTTTTTTTTTTATTTTAAGACGTAGGTTTTTCCGTATTTTTATTTTAGTAATGCTTCGGTAGTGATGATAACCATTTTCATAGTTTATAAGTGGAGGTTAAGTGGAATTTCCTTCAAAAAGAAAAACTTGTTTATTTACTTCACTTTTGCATTTCTTAGTTTATCGTTTATTCACTTGGTGCACTTGTCAGTGCTTTGTTGATGTTATTGACTGTAGGCTGATAGAGACAAAAAAAAACAAAAAAAAAAGAAATTGCTGTCAAGATAATTTTTATAACTGATCAAGTCAGAAATGCTGCGTAAGTTTGTGAGTGTTGTTCCTAGTATGAGCAATATTTCCTAATCTAATTAAGAATAATTTATTTGTTGTAAAGCACTCCCTAAATGCTTCAATAAACTTATGTAAGCTAAACTCGTTTCGTTTACTCCATTCATTGCAGCAAAATTGCTGGTCTGGATCTAACTGTAGATTTGAAGGATACCATAAACTAAAATGACATCTGGCCTCCTTCAAAGAGTAAGATTGACGAAAATCCAGTAGCGCTGCGTTAGTTCTGATAAGTGTGTATATCTTTCAATTCCCAGCTTACGCTCGCTTAGCAACCAGGAGTAGCATATTTTCAAAACATTATTAACCAAATACGTTTTATCTTTTTTGTAGACAGCTACTGACTCACCGGCCTTTTCAATCGAGTTCTCTATTCCAATTTGTTGATTAGATAGGCGGTATTAAGCTGATTAGTCTTGAATGTTGTTATTTCACATCACTGCTTCTAATCATTGTCTGAGAAAAGTGTTTTAGAAGTTTGAAACATAAATGACCCCATTGTGATGATTCTTAGTGCAGAAGTTGGCCTAAGGCAGATATTCCAAGTGCCAAAGAAGCATTATTTTTCACTTTTTATCTCCACAGTTTCAGGCATTTTGGCGTCTCGGGATATTGTGTTTGAATACTGTTGACACTAATCGTGCCTTCCTGGTGCACTATGTCAGCAAATATGTCGAGTTTAATCAAGCAATAGATGGCGTTTTCGAGAAACACAGACGAGCTAATATAATAATGGATTCTCACTCAGTCATTTTTCAATTTTGTTTTTTTCACGAGCACTTACATATAACGCTGACATTGCCTAACCCATTACTTCAACTTTCATCTTGAGAAGTACTGTGCTATGATTTTTAGAGAAATAGGCAACGGCAGCTATTTTCTTACTGTCTGTCGCTGTGTTTTTTGACATGAGCAGGGCCTTTGACAAAATAAACGAGGGAATTTCGGCGTGGCTTAGTTCATCATTAATCTATCTGATAGAAAACAAGTAGCGCTCATAAATTCCGAGTCCCTGACTCTCTGGTCTTTGAATCCAGAGTGCCACAAGCGTTTGTTCCATGACTTGTTTTGTTCAGAATTTATGTAAATGACTTTGCATATGCCCCTCAGTCTTGTTTTACTGAATATTATTGGATGATACTAAACTTCACATTTCTCTCCCAGTTCAAGGTTGGGCTAAGACAACAATTTTTTTCTGAGACAGGGAGTGTCCTTTAAATTAAAATGAAATAAAACCACGATCGTCGATCAAAAGATCGGTGGGGACTCTGATGTCAATCTCAAAAATTTTGGTTTTTGCCTTTTTTTCAGTATATATCTATTTGACTGTTCAATATGCTTATAAGGAAGTATTTATCGTTTAGATAGGGTTTTGAAATTTCTGCACGCGAAATTAAATTTAAATTTCTTTTTTATTTGAATCTCCCGAAAATCTGACATATGTCGATCCATATATAGATATAAGGAACCCGAAAGTAGTCACTAAAACGTTACTCCGCACATCCTTCTCCATTCACCTCCAGGGGATTTGCGCCCAAAAATGTTGTGATTATTACAGAAATAAATCATTCAAAATCATCTTTTTGTATTATTTTATCTCACAATATTAAATTATATACAAAAACAAATATTCACTTAAGTGCCGGTGGCTAGGGGTAGATATTTACATCTCCGCTTGGCAGCTTGGTAAATATCCACCACTAGTTAACTCTACCTTGGTGAAGAGTTAAGAAATAATCATTTGATAAACTTTCAATAAGGCGATTGGCATCGCAACTTATCGTAATAATGCAAACATTTCCGAGAAGACAATATTGGAAAGTGGATCATTTTTCTATCCATATCTTGTAAAATTAATGTCAAAGAAGAAAATATAAATAAACTTGAAAGGTCTTGGCTGCTATAATACTAAAATATAAGCCATTTAATTACCAATCAGCCATTTTTGTGGCGTCCTCAATTTGTGAGATGTTTAGTGTGGTCTTATTTGATATTCAAGCATGACGCATTTTAAAATAAAGGTTACACGTATTCATCTTGAGGTTTTTCCTCCTGATTGTGGGGAAAAGTCAGTTGAAAGAGGCCAAAAATGCAAAAGAAAGCAGTGGTTCACTGTGACTGTATAAATGGAGAAGTCAGCAATAACTGAGGCGGCGAAAAAGGAAAAGAAAATAACAACCTTCCTTGTTTAAAAGCGCCGCCAGCAAGAGGACTAAAGGGGCCGCACAAATGTACGGGGTAGACTCTTTTAAGGTTTTATTAGACAAAGTTGCTTCGCACTTCGCTGAAAACTGTTTGTTCAGTCAAAATGCGAGATATTAGATTTACGTATGAGAGAACAGGGCATATCGAGCAAAGACAAGTCCACAATTAACGTTTATTATTAATTTTGTTACTACATGGGCGATCTTTAAATAAATATTAGAAACCCGTCCAAAATAGATAGAAGAAATCAATTCTCAATCAATATCTCATTGTATTTCATGACAAAAAAAGAGACTAATTGATGTAACTTATGTCTTCCTCTTCTTATTCTCCTTCCTTTAGAGAGAACATGGAAAAGAAAAAGAAATTTGTATTCCTCCTCATATTGCAATAGAGTTTTCGACTCTGTAAGTGCAATTACTTGTCAGTATTTAATGATTCGTTATTGATTAATATGAAAATTCGCAAAAATTATTCTTTAAGGACACGGAAGTTTTTCCACTTAAATAAAGGCGACCTTGAATCACGAACAACAACAAAACGCCCTGGCTGTGTCCTTTACTGCCTCTCTCACTTCTGTGATTTTCCAACAGTAAAGAAAGGGATTCAGAGATGAATTCAGATAAACTAAAGTTTTCGTAAAGAGCCACAGAGCATGAACTGCTGATCCACTAAGTACTGTATGTCTCAATATCGACACAATTATGACAGGGATGTAGCATGCCACTAAAGCCAACTGCACCCAAAATATACTGGAAACTGTTTTCTGATATTGTTTGATGTTTAGTTGAACTCTCCCGTTTAATCTTTGTTTTGATGAACCTTTTGCTGTCCATGCACGTACTCTTCCCCTTCCTGTACCTTTTACTCCTGCTCCTTCTTCTGTGGCTGTTCTTGTCCCCGTTATTGCGCCTGCTTCATCTTTTCCTACTCCTATATCTTCTCCTGCGTTTGACCGTCCTTCTCCAGGGTTGTTTTCTACTTCAGCCTGGTACCGCTGTAATCTAAGGTGGATCTTTACGTACCAAACACGGAAGTAACCAGAGATACCACAACGGCCACAAAAGCAACGATCCGCATAAAACAGCAATTATCCAGCATAAAAGTATAACAGCTTGAGTTCGCTTTGGTGTCACAACTTGTCTGTATCTCAGCCTCAATAACAGAACAAGAAGTCTGTCAACACTGATGGCTGTTGATATCAGTACAGTCACTCCAAACAAAACATAGTTGGATATACAAACAACCTCTTCGACGTAATACAAAATATCTATATCGGTGTTACCGAGATCAATGTAAAGAAATAAAAAAGTCACGAACAGAGGTTGTGAAAAAAGACCCACACAAATATCGGTAGCGGCTAGACATTCAAACAAGACCTTTGCAGCGGGACAACTGAGTTGATAAAGTAAACTGGCTACCGTATGCCAGTTCCCTATTATTCGTAGCAGAAAAATTAATTACTTTGGCGCGAGTGTGTTCCCTAAATTCAAAACTCATTAGCCAGAGCCAATTTGCCGGCACGTCAAAATATGTTAGTGAGTAGTGGTACTCTTTAACTTGGCGAAAAACATTCGTGAAAATCCTAGCTCGATATCACTTTTTCCTCTGAATTAATTCGATTAGGAGCTGAAGAGAAAACACAACTGTAAAATTAATGAAATTTGCTTTGAAACGAGTAGGCTGTAGTGTGCGGAAAACAGTTTTACCACCGCAAATAGCCAGCTGAAAAGAAACAATTACCTCCATGCTTCTTTTGAAGTAAAAATGAAAAAATAAGCCACAGGAAATATTGGAAAATCACCATAGGAAAAGAAAACAAAATGATATCGACCGAAAACACTTCAACTGTGTTTTTCTTGAATATAGAAAACCCCCCTTCTGCAGTTGACAGTCTTAAATGGCTAGAGAGACTTAAATATCACCACCTGCTCATTTCGGAAACTAGATTCATTCTTTGGATGTTCAGTGTGGTGTTCAAGAGGAGAGTTCTAAACGCCTTTACTAGTGAAAGAGTGGTAACTGCTATAAAATAACATGGAAAACCTGACGGAAAATACAAACCAAACAAGAATCGATCAATTTCGTTGCTTCACGGGCGTATGTGATCGAAGTCTTATTATGTTTGTTTCGTCATTGATCTCATAATTTTCATTGAAGCCATTGTGTGAAATGGTCTCATTCTTTTCCCTCTCTCCTTCATCAACCATCAAAATGTTTGTTCAGTAATCTTGCATGCACTGATATCACCGTTGGACTCAGTTTCCAGCCGTTTCATCTTGCTTACGCAATTTCCCAAGAACACTCTGCAAATTGTTACCATAGCTCGCTCATCAACCGAACCTTGGGCGTCATTTTCTGTGGCATGTCTGTCCTCACAGTGACTGCAATAAATATAGGCAGACTTTTAGCTGTTTCACTTGGGCTAATATATGGACAAGTAGTAACTCTGTGGCGAGTAAGAGTAACTTTAGTCCTTTGTTGGCTTGTTTACATTACAAGAGGAATAACAAACCATTCCATCCTTTCTATTTATTTGATAATCAGTAACATGGGTGTAACTTTTTCGATGGTGACTTCTACTTTCTGCTCCATAGCAATTGACATAAAACTCCGCCGTCAACAAGCTCAACTCCAAGCTTAAACTATCATTCCCAAATTGTGTGATACACATACATTTTTCAAAGATAAAAACATAGCAGAATGACGTGCTCATTGTTGAGTTGAATTAACAACTGAAAGATGGAAACTTAAAAGACGCGCTTCAAAAGATTGCAATATCACTGTCATCATCCGAATCACCATCGCCAGATATCGTGATTTCAATTTCGTCGTCATCATCATCATCATCCTCATCGTCGTCATCATCATTCTCATCATCATCGTCATCGACATAGTCATCTTCCTCGCCACCTTCGTCGGATTCCTACGAGAAAAAAGGCATTGAGTCGTTATTTTGTTGACCTACATCAAACACGTGTTGCAATAAGTGACGTGATTTAAAGTTCATCTCTGCTTTAGTGCCAGGGGGGCGCTATAGTCCACAACCTAACAAAATGCAGGATTTTGTATGCAAATAAGGCAAGAACCAATCACATAACCGAATTCGCATCCAAGATAGCGGTTTCACTTCTCTTTGATTGGTCCGTTCTTACGAATATTGATGTGAAAGTCTTCAAGATTCTCATACCTGCTCGTCCTCGTCATCAGCCCTACGCAGCCGCCCAACTTCGTATACCCGGCAAACGCTTTCGTCGGTGCTCGCCTGATTCTAAAAAAGATCATTATGGGATTTATGATATGAAATAATTCATGTGAACTGTTATGACATGATGACGAGATCCTCGCGGTGATATTTTGTAACTTACGCAATCATGAAATGACAAGTAAAGCCAGTCAGATGGCTCACATTGCCAAAGTTTCTCCCAGTTGTCGTGGCATAAGGTAGCTGGGATTACTGCTAGCTCCTAATTGCAATGCAGGCATTATATTAGGGCGAGTTAAAGTTAAGAAGTTCGCGATCTATTATTTGACTGGCCATGTTTGACTTGGAGTTTGAGTGGAAAGTGGAAGGAGGGGGCGGTGAAAGGCGAAAAGACCCTTGCTCGAAGAGGCTGTTAAAAAGCGAAACACCCCCTGACTAATTGTGCGTCACCGCATTTTCGGAAATGAGCAAATAACCGTAACCACAAGAAAAAGAAAAAAGAAAACAAAAAGGGTAGAGCGGATGAGTGAAACTGTGAGACAATTTTTTTTCAGCGAGGAGACAAATGGCTTCGACGTAGCCCCCTCCGAGGACACAGATATGAGCTGATATTCACTACATTCTATGTTCTTTGAGTGTAGCTTCCGTTAATCCCCTTGACGATGTTTCTTCCATTTGATTGTAAACGGTACTTTGAAGCAGACACACTTCTGCACACGAAGGTTTGTTTTATAATTAGTTTTAATGCTAACTGTGTTCGCCCACAACTCCGTTTGTGGGCGAACACAGTTTCCCAAACCAAGAATGACCTCAGACGAGCGTAATCTTCATTGCCCCACCCCCCTTTTTGACCGTGGCTCAACCCCGTTTTACAAATTTCTTCCTCTACTGGAAATGAAAGGCTAGTTAGTCGTAAGGCTCTCCTCCCTCCCCCTTCCCCAGCATTTCGTCAAGTTTTCGCACCAATTGCTGCTACCCATTTTTATTCCTCGGTGGAGAGATGTACTGTGAGAATAACGTATCTTCCCAAAGAAACACTTCACAAAGACCTAACCAGGGTCCCAACCCAGACTCCTACACTTTAATGATTGGGCTTCAGCTCCTCAAATAATTTCACAAAGAGGTTTGGAGGAAGGAAAAAAACAAAACAAAACAAAAAAAACAACATTGAGACTTTGAAAAGGATTTGAGCTTGTGACCTCGCGAGATGCCGGGTGCAGTGCCCTGGCCGACTGAGATATGTAATCACTACCCGTTAATGAATGGTGAATTAGTCGGCTCCGGTCTTACGATCAAGATGAACTGAATTTAATGTTTCATAGAAATCATAAGAATCCTCTCATCTCTGAAGGAGTGAGAAGAGGGAGAAAAAAAGAGAAGAAAGAAAGGTAAGCAGGGGCGGGAGAGGAAGAGGATGGGAATGAAAGAAGAAGGACGGAGGAAAACAAAACAATGCAGAGGTTTCCGATTTATAACCTCACCTCAACGGCTACAAAGCTATCAGTTATATCGGTACACAAATCAAATATTGTCTTCTTAACGTCGATTGTAGCTGTTCAAAAGCAATTAAAATTTCCAACATCATTTACACGCTCAATTCGTAAACGTCAAGGTATTTCAAATTAACTGATAACGAGCGCCAAACAAAATTTCTATTGAAATTTTTAGCAAGCCCTCTTGCTTACCTATTGGTTGATAATCTGTTGCGTCAAAGATCCGAACGAGGTCTCGTACGGTCCTAGGAGCCTGGAAGGCGGTATTTCCAAAGGATCCGAAAGATATTTTACTATAAAATACGGAAGAACAAACACCGCTCCCTTCAGTCCGGAATTCATTTTTTTTTTTTCATTTTTTGAGATATCAGAGGCTCTGAGGGACTATTCCCTGAGGGCCCAGTTATGTAAAGGGCGGACAACGCTATCCGACGGATAGAGTTTTATCTACTGGATAGCGCTATCCTACCCTCGAAAGACTGGAGCCGGAAGTTTTAGGGTTATGAGTCGAATAAAAGAGCTAGAGCTCTTTCACTTTTCCAAACACTGCAAAAGTTGCAAAAAAATTGATGAAAAGTTGAAAAACTTCCTTACTCAATTTTGGATGTCTATAAACTGCTGAAAACCTGTGGAACCATAATCCCGGGTGAGTATTCTGTGCTCTCAGTTTGAATTTGAATATCGAGATGACATATAGATCACAACTAAAAGCTCACGACTTGGACGCACTAAAACCTCAATGTCGGGTCTGATTTCCTTCGTGAAAAATTAATAAAGTATCAACGAATTTGAGTAGTGTGTAAACAAGTAAACATGAAATTACCCCCATACATGACGTCACCACTGCTATTGAAGATCACGTGACATTGATCTAGTGAAGGACACGAGTCCAGTAAATGGAAAGAGCGAAGATCCCACTGTTTTTAGCGTCAAGGATTATTGGCAAAAGAAAAGGCAAACTGTTGATTTGAAAAGAGTTGCTCAAGACAATCCAAGGGGTTAGTTTCACAAGAAACAGTAGGCTCCGTCGGTGGGGAGGGCGGGAAATAACCAGATAGTTTGGTTTTATCGACTAGGTTGATGATGTAAATTAGCCGGCAAATCACCAAGGATATTCAGAAATAAGTTTATACTCGGTGGATCAGTCAGGTGACTGTGTAGTGGTTCCCGAAAACGCTCAAGATGAGGAAACAAACTTTTCTTATGAAATAATAGTCCTTAATATCTATTTCTCTCCTAATTCACTGTCAAAGAAAGAAGAGGGAGGTAAAGTGATTTTTCGAGATCCGTGGAAGGCCGACGTTGTGTTCCGTTATTTTCGTGAAACGTGATCTGGACTCACTGCTTTACAGTATAGCATTGGCTCGTTCTATAAAAAAAGAAAAGGATACAATCTCTGAATTGATGATAATCTCCAGCCCGGAGGGATGAAAAACGCCGCTGACAAAGTTGTTAAACTTGTCAAACTTGTGTATAACCCGTTTGCCTTTGACATCCCATAATACACCGTCGTTCAGTAACAGGTCGTTCGTAGGATTGAAGGAGGCGAGGTTCTTTGGGTAGTTATTAGTGTTGTTGAAATCGTGCAGAGTTAGTACCCGCTGATCTGTCGCAGTGTCGTAAATCTGATGGTTGAATATAATCTAGTGAATAACATCATCACACTCTAACTGTATTCGATCAGTTATCGATAAAAAGGGGGTTTTGGCAGAGAAGTACCTCACGCCATAAACGACAAAAAAAAAACAAAAAAAAAGGAAAAAAAAGAAACAACTGAATCAAATACAAGAAAATACTGGTCAACCTTTACTAAGGTAATCACAAGGCTTTGCCTCCAATTTATCAACGATCTACCGATAGAAATCTCGAGTTTGGCGCCTTAAAGTTTGACTAATGTTTCAAAAGACGCATTTCAACTGAGTGGCGTGAAAGAAAAACCAAAGTTGTTTCTGAAGCATATCAAAATGACAAATAAGAAAATTATCAAATACAGCCAAGAGGCCTCAAAACAAGTAAACTGAGGCGTAGAAAAGTGATCTTGGCCATGAAGTTTGGGCTAAAAATGCCTCTTGAAAGTCCATGTATTCGAGACAAAAAATGATTGCGCCCAAACTTGGGCGAAATTAGCGATTCTATCTTCCTTGCTGTCCCGTGTTCACGCAGTAGCAATTTCGCTGATCTATTTTTCCTTTTGTAAATGTTCTAAATGAACAGCGACAATTTGTCAAACGAAGGCTGCTCCTGATATATTTAGAAGTGAAAATGCATCATATATCTTGAACTCACATCCGCAGTGGCGTCGAGTGTGCCAATAGTTCTGTCTTCTAATAAATTACTAAACTTTACCCAGGTGTCTTCGTTAAATGGATGTCTGGGCCAGAGAAACAAATAAAATTTTTAAGTAAATAACATTTTTTATTAAACAAAGAGATTAATGTAACGACGAAATATTACAGTTCGCCTACTGTCACCGCGTTATTAACACCAATCCGATTATAGGATACGAGCCACGATATACACCGAAACTATTTCCCATTTTGCTTGTTTTGATCTTGAGCGTTGATTGCCGCAAGTGAATTAAGTTGGAATCATTGCTCGTCCCACGTAATTTATGAAATTAGTTTGTCTAAGTATCTTCTGTAAAAGTTGTAGCTCTGAAAGAACAATGTAAAACTTCTTTTTGTACTTCAGCGATCCTCAAGTCAATAAAAATTAATGGTAAAACAAGGTGAAGTATGTGTTTGTTTTATGTTTCTGCGACAAACAATGTAGTTTGTTAAAGGTGAGATACAAATAAACCAAGCAGAGACACAAACAAGGACGTGCCTATCCAATGCACTAGTGGTATGAATCAAACAGGTTTTCAAGTTCAAAGACTTACTTCATTTCGAAAACGTCTCCAAATGACCAAAGAGCACAGGGAGGCAAAGCAGACGAAGATGACGTCAATAAAAGTTCGCGGTCCTAAAATTTGAAGAATAAAGTACAAAAAGACAACTTCAGTGAGAAATAAATTCGTGAACACAACCTGAAATGGTCACATGATTCTTAGAAAGGTTCATGACGTTGCGAAACACGCTGCAAAACTGATGAATAAAAAGGGTTGATGGGTTTCAGCGAAAGATATGGAAACTAAACAGTTAACAAGAAGGCTGAATTTGACCGAACGTTAAGTTATTTAAAAGCAATAGCGGAGCTGCCTTGTTTGTGTGGATGTGGAACGAAATCCAATATCGAACATAACTTGTTACCATTTGACTGTTGTTGGGTTGGGGGAGGGAGGGGTGGGTGCGCCCCAAAAAAAAAAAAAATGAGAAAAACATTAATGAAACTTTCGACCTGTTCGAAGTAGAAAGAAAGGTATTTTAACTATATGAGGAGGGAAGCTTCCTTATTGTACTCTTACTTTTGAACATTGGCACATGGAAATTGCTCTGTCTGCGCTACAGAGATAAGTCGCCTCTTCCTGCAAAATGTAATTTTTTAAAAAATAAATACGTGAAATACAAATGAACATGAAAACCATGCACTGAGCGGTTTAAATCTAAGAACAAAAAAAAAAAAAAAAGGTGTGATACAGCTGACAACTTAACTTATCACAATCAAGGACTAATTCATACACATATAGCTATTTCAAGAAAAATTTGGCGTTTGACTTGAAATCAAAAAGGTGTAAATAGAGTTTTGTACCTGTCCAGTTATTAAGTTGTATTCCTTAAACTCACCTATTTGTGTTCCAAGTAAAAATGGCTTGCCATCGGGCTGAGGAGAAAAAGTAAAAACTTATAATATAACTGACTAAATACCCGGTTCACAAGCTCCCGCAAGCCATCATTACTGTCGAACAATTCCAGCACTGCTCGAAATGAACACGTTAGCGAGAAAAAGAGAATTGCGTGACATCTGCCAGAGTCGTGAGAACATTCTAGAAGCCACAATGCATACTTGACCGGGTCACTCAGCACAGGGTTTGGTAGGAGGGACACCTGAAACATGTTACTTGAAAGAGTTAAGGAGGCTCCGACAACATATTCTGTTTGTTAATTTCATGATCTTCTGACCCATGTAGAAAAAAGAGCACCAAGAATTTAATCATTGAGGTTTTTTTGTGGAATTAATGGTAATTTTGTAAGATAACATTTTTTGAGTGATTATCTTTATGTTTTTTATCTTTATTTTTTTCATTCTCCTTGCTTACGATTCTATTTAACCATTTGACCGGTTTTTCTTTAATTCCTTTTTTATCTCTCTTCATGCAGCAATAAGTGCTGTAATGTTTTATCTACCTGTGGGTTATACGTTATACATAAATAAGCTTTTTTTAGGGGGGGGGGGAAAGGGAGATTGATAAAAAATAAGCAGAGATGTATTAATCATTGCTATTTCATGTTTAACGGAATGATACTCGTTACCTCTTTCTTTTAGAAAAAACTGGTCTGCTCATAACTCACAGATCATTGGTAAGTTAAATCTGCACTAATAATGTATTTCTTACAACTACAAATCCGAAATCCTAAACACATTTTTTTAAAATGGAAAAATGTCTTACCCTCTCCATGGCGTCCTCATTGTAAGCGAGATAATATAAACACATAGAACATCCTGTAGCAGCCACTGATGGGCGTGGCCCTTCTAGTAACCGCTAGACTCCGTTATGAGTCACAAATTCTGTAGCAAACTTTTTATGACAAAGAAGGGATGCCAAATACTAAAAAGACAATAAAAGGAAATAGCTTTTAAATTCTGAGGCTTTTTTTGTCAGATCTCAGTCGGTACAACGCATTATTCTCTTAACCTTAACTTCCACGAGTGACCAAGACAGAATTTCTCCTTACAATATCAACACAATATCAACCAGATAAGTAATGAGAATAAAGAAATTATCAATTCGGGCAGGATTAGCTGATCCAATACTAAATTATTCGAACTAACATTAAAGGAATTCTATGGTTGACAGTAAGGAAAATTACAAATTTGATCTGGGAGTTGAAGAGTTAAAGTAGTGTTTTTCAAAAGGGATGAATGTGGTAGAGTGTCTAAAGGTTCGTTTACACAAAAGTCAGAGTTGGAGTTGAATTGTTCATTAGTCGTAGGAATGCCGGCGACCCAGAGAAAATCGAGAGTCGGAGTCGTAAGTAAAGCCCAAAGCTTGACGAAATCGGAGTCGGAATATTCCGAACAACATCTTTTCTTCCGTTTCTGCTAATAACTCCAACGCTTATGATCCAGTGAAAACTAGACTGTCGGAATCACAGGCAATGCCAGTTCTTAGCTGAGCTAACCGACGGCTCACAACTCCAGCAATTCATTTTTCACATATCACTTGCGAAGGAGTCATAAGTGGCATCAGTATTTTGCTTCTGATTCTATTGGTTTGATTTCACAAAGTCACATCGCTCTGCTCTTTCTTATTTCTTTAGAAGTCGATCCGAGTTGATAATGAAGGAGAGACAAATTTGTTTGTTTGTGAAGTCTCTTCGAAAATTCAACATCCGTTTTCAACGCTAAGCTGATTGTTCTACACTGCAAAAAAATATTTGAGGGATAAAAAGCTAAATAATACGTTCTCAATTTGGCTCTAATATATACACGTATATTTTGTCTTTAAACATGATCAGTTCCTAGAAGCGCACAGTTTTCCTCAAGCTTTACTCTCCGAAAATTCTTGGCCTCTCTAGACAAAATAAATGTCCACCAAAAAAAGGACGAGCATATATTTACACTAAACAGAGGCTACTGTTTAATAGTTGGTCCTCACTAAAATTTGTTAAGTTTCTAAATTATCCTTTCAGATTAAGTACACGTTTCTCACAAGCTTCCCACAAACTTCAGTGGAGAGAGTCTTACAGTTCTTCACATTACATCAAATGCTCAAGTGCCTAATCACAGCACGTACCTCCTGATATTCTCCCAAGAGAGTCATATACTGCAGAATTAGTCTCTGCTGCATGCCAAGAGTCAGGGGGGAGAGGGAAAAGGGCATAGGGACTATGTGGTACCCTCCCTTAGGTGCACAAATTACATTTCCAGTGGAACGGAAACCCCTGCTTGTTTTAATTAACAATGGATGTTTTGCTTGTAGACAACTTTTACCTGAAACAAAAAGAAAATATCTATTAATATTAAGGACACTGAGCTAGCTTGTGCAAGGCAAACTTACTTGGAGTACTTCCTCCCTGGCACCCCTAAGCTAACCTTGTTTCCCTTAAACTCCCAGAAGTGATCAACATGTAACTTCTCTCTAAAATGTACATACGTAATTCACTTAACAGCTATTGAGAATACACAAACTTATCAAGCAGAGGTTGTTGTCTTGATCTGAACACCAAATTCTCATGACTAGTTTACATGGAAAGATGTAGCAACTATAGGGCAGAATTAATAATCTGATTTTAGAAGTTAAAGGTTAAAATAAAAAAAAAAAACCAGAATGTGCAGCTTTCCAACATTTTTCACAAGAGTGGAATTTTGAGGCAAAAAAAAAAATAAACTCAACCCCTTAAAGACCCTATTTGCACTTACCGGTATCTAGTGTCTGTTCCATTGAGAGCTTCAAGGACCCCATCCAAATGATCTCACCTTTGTGGAGCTTATTCATCACATTATCCTTGCAGTGCTTTCAATAAGATTTGAAGAAGGTGGCTTCCTTGGTAAGGCACCTGCCGGAGAATTTCCCTCTTGTAATCCCATTACTTCCATTCGGAATAAACTGGCTTAAAACAGAGTTTTTGGTGCCAAACTTTCACAGATGATAATTAAATATTTTTGTTCTTGATAACAATTGTTTAACTGATCATTTTATTCCAGATCAAAATTTTCCATTCCCTGTTACTCACAATGTTACTGTTTTTGCTCTTGTTCCTGTTTGTCTTTGCCTTCAGGATAATCCTGTTTAACAGGTCTGTCACAAGGGACTATGTAAGGTCTGACAAGTCCTTTAAAATTTGCAGCTGCCACAGCATACAGGGAACCTAAACATGTGAAATTCAACATTTAATCCTCAGCGTATAGTTTAAAAGAGGTGTTCCAAACAAAAAATGCCATGAGTGACAAAAGACAATTCCTGAGAAGTGTAAGCTCAACTATACACTCTGACTTTTGGAAAAAAAATGCTGTTAAGCACAAAGCTAAGATGCAATATTTTAAAAACCCCTTTTCACCCTAACATCAGTATGCATATTCTCCATACTGTTCTATATACATTTCTTTAGTTGTTGACTTGGAGAATTTATTTAACAGGATGTCAAAAGCTTCTTTATTTGGTGATCATTTCCTTTGTTCTCATAGCCTTTATGTTTGATTCAGGGGAGATATTGTAAGGAGAAATTAGATGCTGGTCACTCTTTAAAGTTGCTATACTGACTTACCAAGGTAGAGTTTTCTTCTCTGAATTCTGCTGCAATATCCTGGCTCTCCATGGCAAATGCTAAAAGACCTGTTAATAAAATAATTATCAAAGTTTCTATTATTTGATACTTGAAATTAAAAACGAATTGAATATGTAACTGCGGCAATACACATTAAAAATGAACAAAAAGGAATATTAGAATCCTCAATGAAACCATGACTATCTATATCTTAACCTTGTACACTACCTTGGATCACCTAACTAAAACAACCTTCTACTTACACCCAGTTGATAAACATGTACACAAAATTGAGTTAATTCAGAAGCTGAAGCTGTACAAGAATGAGATAAATCTAATTTTCCCCAGGAGGCCACTTGATGCTAAATATTTTGTCAACTAAATATTTTGTCAACTAAATTGTCTTTTTTCTCTTTAAGGTATGGTGACCAAAATGTTCAAAGCCTGAAGTACTATGTAAAGTAAGACGAGTAAACTATGATATAAATACCTGTAGCATATGATCTTAGGGGTTCTAAGGCTTCTCTGGCCCACTTGCATAATTTGTTGATACATGGAGGAAATATGTAGAGAAAGATGTTTATTGTCTCATCACAAGTGTAGGACAAGAAAAGAATTCTGAGTCCCCATATGGAATTGAACCTCAGACCTTCAGATTCCGCACTCCAATGCTTTACCACTGAGCCAGAGAGACTCCACAGTGAGTGAGGTCTATTACAAAGTTCATATGACATGCATCCTGAAAAGTGTCCTGCATAGCATCATGCTTATAAATAGAATGAGAGATGGTAAGTTTTGAACTCAGTAAAGAAATAAAGAAAGATGTTTTTCATCTTGTCACGTGTGTAGGACCAGGGAAAAAATTCTGAGTCATATTCTGTTTACAAACATGATGCTAACAACATTGCTGATCCTAGCAGTCTACAGGACAAGTGTCACTGAACTTTGTAATAAACCTCACTCACCATAGAGTCTCTGTGGCTCACTGGTAGAGCATCAGACCCCAGAATCCCAAGATCTAAGGTTTGATTCAACGTGGGGACTCAGATCAGAATTTTTTCTTTGTTGTGACAAGACAAAAAACATCTTTCTCTATTTCTTTACCAAGCTCAAAACTTACCATCTCTCTTACTCTACTAAAGAAATATGTATTTATTAATTAAGGCAAAATGAAAGTGAATCTGAAAAGTTTGCATTTTTTTTAAAGTGTTTTCCACTGAAGTGAGGTGACTGAGAGCAACAAATAAAGTCTCTTTTTTTTTTCTTTTTCTTTTTCATAATGTAACTAAAAGAAATTCTTTTTTTTTTCATCTATAATTCGATAAAGTAGAAATTGTGCAAGTTAATATTAAGTATTTATTTTTTTCTAAAAAGGAAGGGAGTGCCATGCCTCAGAAAGTGGACACAATTTCTGGACTTTAACATGGAACTCAAGCTGACAAAAAAATGTCACATCTTAAGATTATTAACACTTTAACTCCCACAAGTGATTAACAAGTAACTTCTCCCTATAATATTCATACATTATCCAGCAAAAAGATAATGAGAATAGTCAGACTCTCAGGAAGAAGTTGTCATCTTGATCTAATATCTTGTAAATATGTGAGAAAATAATAAAAAAAAAGTGTGAAAAGTGTAAAACACCAAATTCTCATAACTAATTTACAAGGAAATGTGTAGCAGCTAGAGGAGAGAATTTAAATCAGATCTTAGGAGTTGAAGGATTAAGAATACCTTGCTAAACTTACCATATCCTTAAAAACTGCAGCACTTTCCAGCCCAGGCATGGCATTTAACACTCTGGCTGCAGTGCAGTTCAGATCAAACTGTTCCACAGAGCTCATGATGTAGGAGTTCACTAGTTTGTCCATAAATTCATCATTTCTGCAGAGGGGAAAAGGAATTTTTTTTTGGTGTGTAATTACAGCCACATGCCAATCCAACAACAGTTTTAACACAAGCAGGGTAAAATTTCCGCACAAAAAAATACTACTACTATTACACTTCACCAACCTTTTTAGTGTTTTAACGGGTGATACATTATCCTGATCTTCCTTTCGCCAAGTATCCAAAAGATTACTGAGTTCAGAGGTGCTATCCAATGCAGCCATGGCCAAAACAAATAGACAGTTTACCACAACGAATCCACAACGTGTAGAGTTTCGAAGATTGAAAAGCCCGCCATTTTTGATCCGAAAGATATAATGATAGAGGATTAGACGGTCTTTCTCTTCGAAAGTGATCTCGCTTTTCTCGGCATAATTACTCTGATATTACTGCAAGTGATTTTGTTGACTGTATCAAGGTCAGATGTAATTCCCGTGTATAGACTATATTTACGACGATTAGTCATATGGCGAGTACCAACACAAGATGCGCTAAGTCCCAGGCTATTATCAAATTTTGCGGGGAATGCCTGGTTGTTATTGACCTCTAACCAGTCTTTTTTATCTTGCAACTCGGTCGGCTGTGATCTTATTTGGAATGGTTCACTTTTAACGACCAAAAATAATCATGAAAAATGAATGACTTCCATTTTATTTTGCCCTCCTTAATTTTTGATTCTAGTTTAATAAATTTTTTGAAGTGCTTAAGAGGAAATTAGAGTACCACAACTGAAGTTCAGAAAGGTACATGCAAGTTACTTAAACAGTTACACGTTCCTTTATGATTTCACATTTTCTTCTTTGAAGGCTCATCACCAGATGATTACCCGGACAAGTTTGTTGTGTAAGGTATGGAGTAGCATGGAGATCTGGTTTTCATACAATGTTTACCCCAATTGTCGTTTCTGAATTTTACAGGAAATGTGTTACTTTTTGGTCCATCATTTTCGGTCATTTGTCCTGACTTTCTTTGATACTTTTCTTCTGAATTTTTCAAACTGTTCATTAACAGAATAAACTTGCAAAAAATGTTCTCCGGCATCTGAAAATATTGATGATCAGCTTGACAAGTATGAAACCATCTTTTGGATTCTGTTATATTTACTCCCCTGGTCTGGGAACTAAATGATCTTTACGTAGGATATTAAAACGGTTTTCAAATGAGGTCCGCCAAAACAAAGAAAAATGCTCATACCAGCCACAAAATCTACAAGTAGTTAATCATAAAAGTAAACAGACAATCACGCAATCGAGCAATCAGAATTATGGACAATTCCATGCCGTTAAACGTGGAAGTCGTTATTGGTATTTTACTTGGTTCTCAGGGCAAGTTTTGTTTGCCAATCGCACTGCAAATAAATGCAAAACCAAATTCCAACCAAATTTTTGCTTTCTCCACTGTTTTCCTTTCTGCTGGTTATAAGTTGGATCAACAGCTAAAGAACCTTGAGGGCGGCCAACCCCGATGGTCTCCTGACAACAGCATGTATATTGCATACCTCCGCGATTTGCAAGACAAGCGTCGAGAAGACTTCCTACTATCCATGCATGTCAAGTGCTCAGAAAGGTGGTTTCTCTCACAGCTAATGAAGAAATATGCAGGCATTGCATTGATATGTTCCAGTGCTAACAGTCGTCGATAAGACGCCCGATTAGAACTGACCAACATATCGTAATGAAATGATTGTAGTGTAGGATTTCTACGGTATCATTTTGACTCATGCTGTGTTAATTCTTTAGATGGACAAGCCATTGCAAAACGGCTTTGTGCCCAAGTTACGAAGGCAACAGGAGCCATTAAACAGCTGGTCAAGGATTACACAGGACAAAACTTTGACACGGTGGGTTGTAAATACCCCTCACAATTGCGGTTGAAGACGCGTTAAGCATCGACAGTCCACTGTGGAATGTACTAAACGATGATATCCAACAGCAGTCTGCTGTCCCTATTGTTCAAAGAGACAACTCATTGATTTGGTTCACACACTCAAAAGATGCTTAGAGGAAATAGCCAGCACCAAAGAGGAAATGGCTCGGATGTTCAGTAATTTCGAGGGAAAGTTGAAGGTATTGGACACCTAGATGTACTTCCTTCTCGCGTTACTCTTCGCTAAATATTCGCCTTTTTACTTATGTCTTTTCTTGTTCTCTTTCGCGTTCCTTTCACCTTATTCTGCATATTTTGGTGTCCTCTCTAACTTTCTTGCCCGTTTTTCTCGACTTACTTTACCTAATTACTTCTTGTTTTTTTTTTGGTCGCTCAGTCTCTTTCTTTTCGTCTTACTTTCACTCTAAACCCTCTCTGCACAAACTTGAATCATAACAATTTCTTCTCGTTGACAAAGCTTTAGCTCTGCCGGTATTGTTGCTTTGCGAGTTGATCAGAAAAAGCAAAGTACTGAGAATTACTGCTCAACTTCAACCTCACCAGTTTGATTTCGCGCTCAAAACGCGGGTTTCAAATTATTTGCTTATGCGGCTTCACATAGTACATCTATCAGCCCACGTGAAGCCCTCGTGCAATGCCTGGTCGTGTGCCTGCGGTACGCTACACTGAAGCTCGACACTGGAGTATGCGCACTTCACTGTCATCTGCCGGTGTTTCCTGGCGCACACCTCGATGAGCGAGGTCTATTACGAAGTTCTATCCACAAACATTACCCTATCGACATTGCTAATCCTCACAGTATGCAGGACGCGTATCATATGAACTTCGTAAGAGACTTCACTCACCATGGAGTCTCTGTAGCTCAGTCGTAGAGCATCGGAGAGCAGAATCCGAAGGTCTGAGGTTCGATTCCTCATGGGGACTCAGAAGTTTTCTTTGTCCTACGCTCGTCATAAGACCAAAAGCAAAACTTACTTCGCAAGAGACTTCGCTCACCATGGAGTCTCTGTGACTCAGTAGTAGAGCATCGGAGAGCAGAATCCGAAGGTCTGAGGTTCCATTCCTCATGGGGACTCAGAAGTTTTCCTTGTCCCACGCTCGTCACAAGACCAAAAGCAAAACTTACTTCGCAAGAGACTTCGCTCACCATGGAGTCTCTGTGACTCAGTGGTAGAGCATCGGAGAGCGGAATCCGAAGGTGTGAGGTTCGATTCCTCATGGGGACTCAGATCATCTTCATTTCTTAACCGAGCTCAAAACTTACCATCTTTCTTATTTCTCCCTAACTGCTTGTTTATGAAATTGCAACTCTTCGTAAGCGCCTATATGAATGCATTATGAATTCACTCGAAAAATTGTTGTGAATACATTACACATACATATGCATGCATAGGGAGCCCTGAACGAAACAAATCTACATATATATCATGTTATTCGCCCGTCGGGAGGTCCGTATTGGGAAAAACTGTGCCCTCCGCCTTGAGTACTCAAGAAAGAGGGCACAGTTTTTCCCAATACGGACCGACCCTAGGCTGGTGAATAACATTTTACATTTTACTACATAAATGATTCCTTATATACATTCACAAAGTGTTCTGGAACATACCAAAAGCTTACAAAAGAATTATTTTAGTAGTATTACGTAATAACTGTGTCACTTGATGTCGGCATGAATAAGCAGTCTGGGGATTTCTAGAAGCTTATATTTACAACAACAATTACTCATAACAATAGATTCTTGCCGAACGAAGTGGAAAGTCGCTAAATATAAATATTCCTTTCGCGATGACAAAAACCGAAACAAGGAAGAAGGTGCCGTTAACTTTGCATAAAGATGCATTTCTGAATCCAAAAATCATTCTCTTTAAATGTTGACGACCTCACCTCGAATCGAGCCAGTAAGAGGGCAAGAAAATTAGGAGCTTGCAACCATCTGGAGAATTCAATTGACTTCTGAATAAACGGGTTCCTATAATTAGAAATTTATTATCACTTGGTTCCGTAATGATACTCAATTCAACACGTTCGAAAATTCAGATCGAGAGTAATTGAGGCATCTTAGGTTTATTATGAAATTTTTTTATAATACTGCTAGGCATGAAACGTTCAAGGCGTTTCAAATGAGCAAACACCTTTGACGGTGAATAATTCTGAGGAGAAACTCTACGTAAAAACATAGATAGTTATCAGATAGGTAAACACTGTTCTGTTGGGATAGAAATGGCGAGAATGACAATAACAATTGCAATAATGACGAAGATGATACATGTTAATAATAAAATTACTTATAACCATACTAATAAAATGATTAATGATAATCTATAGATGGGTAAATTTCGTGTAGCTTTAATGTTTTCGAATACCGTTGCTGATCGGCAAATTAGCATCATATTCTTCCTGTTGATCAAAGATTAGAATCATGACATTATCATTCTTTTGAGTCAGCCAATCATGTGAGAGATCCGGAGACAGAGTGCATTCTTTAGGAGCCTTTCCTTCTTCGAAAGACCCCGGGAGAAGGGGGAGGATGAAAAATGAACAACAGACTTCGGTGAAGTTTCTTTCTTTAATTTGCATTACTTCATCGATGTCATTTGAATTGCGTTATTTTTTCCCTAAAGTTATCTTTTACATTATTCCATATGTTCGAGCCTTTCTACTAATCCATTGTTTCTTCAACTGAGTGTTTTATATCTTTGCAAGATGTTCCGTAAACCAAAAAAAAATCGACATGCGTCACTCGGTGGGCGTTTAGATTAAATCTATTGCCAAGAGATATTGTTTTTCTTATCTTTTCATTATTATTATTCCTTTGTTTGTTCTCAGAGGAAGCGGGATTGGTTAGCCTTTCACTCCTAGTGGTGATCACTATGAATCTTCTTCCTATGATATCCATACATTATTCAGCAAACAGGTAATGAGAATATTCAAACTTATCAGGTAGAGGTTGTTATCTTGATCTAACATCAAATTCTTATATCCAATTAAAAAGGAAATGTGTAGCACATAGAGGGGAGAATTGAAAATCAGATCTTGAAAGTTAAAGATCTAACCTCCCCCCAGCCCACCCCTGTTTGCCTATTATCTTTCGAGAGAGTAAGCCAGCCAACATATTACATCCCACGCTCACGCGATTCTCTTCTTGAAAAAAAAAAAAAAAAAAAAACGAAGGAAGCATTTTTGTCTTAAAAGACAGTACATCAAATGAAAATAGAAACAAAGAATTATTTGCGTCAAAGGTGTACGCTCATTTAAAACGCCTTGGACGCTTTATTCTTAACAGTGTTATTAAAAAATTTCATAATAACCATAAGATGCCTAAGTTGCTCTCGATCTGAATTTTCTAAGGTGTTGGATTGATTATCATTACGGAACCAAGTGATAATAAAATTCTAGTTAGAGAAACCTGTTTATTCAGAAGTTAATTGCATTCTCCAGATGGTTGCAAGCTCCTAATTTTCTTGCCCTCTTACTTGCTCGATTCGAAGTGAGGTCATCAACATTTAAAGAGAATGATTATTGGATTTTGAAATACATCTTTATGCAAAGTTAACGGCACCGTCTTCATTTTTTTGGTTTTTGCAATCACGGAAGGAATATTTATATTCAGCGACTTTCGACTTTGTTCGGCAGGAATCTATTCATTCTCAGAGAGACACCTTTGAGAAAGGTAATTTTTTCTGGGCTATTTTTGTACCGTGTGGAACATTGAAAACATGGTAATTCTAAATATTATGTAGTTCAGTTGTTACCTGCTGATGATGTGCCGTGTATAATTGATCATCGCCGATGATCATCATCTCAATTATTTCGACTCGGTTGTTAAATAATTATTTTAAAGCTGATGGTTTTTAGTACCATACAAATACTGATTCTAATTCTGATCGGGGCGACTTCGACGGACATGAGAGTGTTGTTGTGTTAATACCATTATCTCGGTGTATTTAGCATTTTGGGCCAATTTTTTTAGAGTACTTTGCTTCTGTACGCTTTATCTCTGATAAAGTGCTTGTTAAATAAGCGTTGCTTTTATAGTTCTAGATCTAAGTGGTCGTTATAGCTGAATTATACTCGCACATTTACCTGTTTTCCTCTTGACAAAAAAGGGAAAACTTCTGAAATATTTTGTCTTAAAATAGTACATTAAATAGGAAGAAAACAAGACAACATTGAAGGGAAAAAAATCCGTGGGAGAGATAATGCAATTCTGAGGTGATCCACTTATTGTCATTAACGGACGGGAAACGCACCGTGCGCTAGAACATACATAAAAAAAAGATTTGTTGGACATTTTTCTTCTCAGCGCCTATCGGTTAAATTAGCTATTTTATTGTTTTTTTAGAGGGCACGGTAACGAATCTTGCAAGCTGATTGGTTCTTTACCCGGTCAGTATTTTCCTATCTCTGCCCACGGGCCACGGTAACGCTTTCGTGAGTCGCCGAGTACATCCCAACTTTCGTTACCATTTTTCATAAACATACCTCGTTTTCCGGCTGGGCAGTATTTTTAAGCAAACACGTCGGTCACTACCTCAAGCCGATAAATAACTTATGAATCCTCTCTTTTCTCTCTATCAAATCACTTTGGTTGACAGAAAAATATTGGTTTCAGAATGAATTTGTATAAACAATAGTGTCATTACGTTGGTTGACAAGCGGCCTAAAAACCGTCCGCAATTAATTTTAATCGTTCACAAAAAGTACCCAGAAAGTTGAAAGGTGAGGTATTTGGTTACAGTTAAACTGAACGATGGAACTTTCATTCATTTAATATCTGAATTTTCTCGAGCAATTTGTTCATAGTGAAAGAGCGAGCGAAGTTTTAATTTAAGTTCTACAACAATTATACGCTCCTGGTGAGTCTTTCCAATTCCGTTCAATTTGGACATTTGCACCTTAAATTGCACAAGAGAAATTGAAGGAATTTTTTTAGAAAAGGCCGCATTACATTCCCTTGTATCTCGTTGGAGTGTGCCGTTCGAATTTAGTTTTTGTGAAGGAAAGATCAGAGTTAAACACGCCATTACAGCAAACAAACGAGCAAACTCTCACAACTTCAAAATAAAAAGATTGAATTTACTCACAATTAATTTCCTCGCCGTTTACTTAATGAACAGAGGTAAATCTTCGTACATGAATGAATCGTCGATGAGAGTGAATAATAGTTTCCGTTAGATCATTAACTGATTTTGAAGAAAACATTGTCGTGACTGTCCTTGCCAAACTAGTTCTGTTGGTTTTCAAATGTTCCTTCGCTTTTCTTTTTCTTGCGCGCTCTCTAATTGACAGGTGTCATATTGTGACAGATACTTGTAAAAATAATGTTTCAAAGTTTGTTTGGAAGCCTTTTAAATCACCTTTATCGTTACGGAAATGAAAATGTTTCGCTGAGGCATCTCTCTTAAATTTGCATCACCTCTATTTAACTACCATTTACTCACTCAAAAATTGTTCAGTTTATGGAAGATCTTGCCGTATTTACGGCCATAAATCATTCGGGTTCTTTCGGAAAGAATTCGTCAAGTTTAAAAACAATAAATATGTTATTTACCGGCTAAGGGTCGGTCCGTATGGTGAAAAACTGTGACCTCGGTCTTGAAAATGCTGCCCTCGGCCTACGGCCTCGGGCAGTATTTTCAAGACCTCGGTCACAGTTTTTCACCATACGGACCTCCCAGCCGGCAAATAACATATATATATTTTGGTTGATTTACATTATTTGTTCTTGGCCGCTCGTTCTAAAGAAAACGGCTAACTACTAATAACTTAAAGAAAATAGAAGATAAAATGATGGTGATAATAGATAATAATTATTCGGCATTAAAGAAAACATAATAATAAGATGTCTTGTAATTTTTTTTTTTACTGTTACAAGCATCTTTGTCATTATTTTCGTATATACTATTATCATTTTCTTTTCTATCCCAAGAGAACGTTCTTTTTCCCGCGAGTATCTTACATCGAAGGTAATTGCTCATTTGAAACGAGTTGAACTTTTGATGCTGGACAGTGCTCTAGCAAATTTCATATCAAGAAGTCTCGGTTTTTGTCGAATTCAGTTTCTTTTACCGTGTTGGAATGAGTATCTGTAAGGAACAGATTGGTGATAAAATTCTCGTTAAGATTGCCTATTCAGAAGTCACTTCAAGTGGCTTCAGGAATGCTGTGGCGAAGAAGTCACTTAGTTAATCAAAATGTATTTATGAATAATGAAATTTCTATTCTTTAGTTTTCTCAGTTTGATACAAAGTCCAATTTCTTAATTGATTATGTTTTACTTTTTCAGATTGTACAAGTGTTTTGAGTCAGATCACTGCTAAGTGCAAGAAAGGTAAAGTTTTCCTTTTTTTGCGCCCTCACAAGTTTATTAGAAATGCCACAATATTATTGTACAGGTGTAAGTGACCAGAAATTACAATACAACAAGTCATATTTTTATCATAAGACGGACATATTCAACACGATAACTCTCATGGATGTTTCCATAATTACTTTGCCCATTTCATGCGAGCAGGCGGCGCTTTAACAGTACCATCTCTTATTTCTACGACTCAATGCCACTCAAAGCACAGGTAGAGCAATGAATAACAAAGGCCCATACGAGAAGGACATACGCGTATTTATGCGAGTATGTCGACGTATGTCGCTTGATAAGTGCGCATGGTACTTCTATACAATGTCCCCTTATCGTTGAGCTGCACTGTGTATATCAGAACATTTCATTGTTGCTAATGTCAACATAGAATCTTCATTCTAAGTTCTGATGGTGAAACATCAAATTGCACGACAAGTTTTCCAACGTAATTTCGACCGTTTCTCAGTAGTTGTGACCATAGTAGCATCATTATCATCATTATCATTATTATAATTACAACAACAACAACAACAAGTCTTTATTTCTCAAAAAAAATGGAATTACAATGAAATAAGAAAAATGATTATAAGGAACAGGCAAAATAAACGTAGTTGTATCATTTTGGAGCCAAGAGGCTGAAGGAACCGTTAGGTTTTCGAGCTAACCCTTAATAAATTGTTATTACTATTGCTATCATTGTTATTATTTATATGATTATTTTTTACCTTTGAATTATTAGATGAAAGTCAATTGGTCACTGTGCTGTATCAGTAGCTATATCAGTAGCCACATGCAGTCTCAGACTGCCTGTCGTTCCTTTATCGGTGGGAGAACTGAACTAAGCAGCACAACAATCAGCGGATTGCTTACTTTCCTACCAAAAAAGGAACGATTTGACTAATTTCATCCGATTTTGCTTATTTTTTACATTTTTTTTTATTTTTACAAAGATTGTCATGAATCCCCAGGTTGTTCTACTGCTCATACTGGTAGCCGTCCCCTGCACATCTGCGAGTATGTTGCTTCTCCATTTTGTAATGTTTAACTTTTAGTCAACCGAGTGATGCCCTATGAAACCTTATAATCAAAAGAAGTTTAGCATGTTAGATACATTATAAATTCCAACCCTATTATGAACAGGCTTTTCTGTGTCTGAAGGAGACCTTAGAGGACTTAACCCGTTATACCAAATTTTGATAGAACTGATACACTAGGTACTTGTAACAACCGGTCTAAACCATTCAGCATCTTATGCTGGCGTTACATTAAAAAAAATAATGAGAAAAATTTAAATCTCAGGTAAGAGGCTCGCCGTGATTGAGGCGTGTCTTACAGGTATTTGCGACATTTCATCGAAAACTCGCCATCTTGAAACGTTTCTGTGAAAATTTCATCGGATAATTAATGTTTATTTTTAATGATGGTAATAATAAAAACGATGGTTAAAGTAAATCTCATCACACACAGTCAAGTCAGTGAACTTCTGAATTGTGTATGATGTAGACGTATGTACTCCAATCGTTTCGTGACAGTTTCAGTAAATTGTAAGGCTTTATCTCTCATCGAGAACAAAGGGAAACTAACCTCAGGAGTTTGTTGTCATCAAGAAATTGTATCCGACAACGTTCGGGACAGAGTCAGACCTTAGGCGCCATCCGGAAAAAAAGTTGGCACGGGCTGAGTCGACGAAAAGATTATTAAATACAGAACTCGATAAAATCATAAAGATAAACTGAAAAAATGTAAAGTGGACGTTAACGGTTATCAAACTTGGTCTTTGATGAAAAGTCACTGCAAAATGTCAGTCACAAAAGATCAATCACTAAAAGTAAGCTGCTTAAGTCGTGAAGTAGCCCTTAATATTCATTACATATTTTTAGTAAAAAAACGTACAAAAGTGCCAACGTTTTGTCACGGTTTATGTGTTTCTTTAATCATCTGCTAGTAACTTGTCGAGGCGATGAGTTTGCTTGTGCAAATCAAAGAGGTTGTATCCCAGCGTCTTACCGTTGCGATGGGGACAGTGACTGTAGTGATGGATCTGACGAACAATGCAGTAAGTACTATGGTTGATAGGTAACTTCTACTTCTGTACATCTCCTTATTCTTTATATGGGCTTAGCGTAAAAATGCTATTCTCAAAAAGTAATTTTAAATTGGAAAGCTAACTCTCTTTTCAAAAATATAGGAAAAAAATCTATATTTTCCCAGAACACCTTCAAGACAGCGAAATAAAGCTGTGAATTAAATCTTATGCAGAGGTAGTTTGACAAAACTGAACTGGCTATTGGTTGAATGCCGTCACATTGGGCCATCTTTAGATTAAGAACTTTAATGGCATGAAGATGGTTCTTGTGATGGCCAAAGTCACTTCAAAATCGAATGAAATAAACTACAACTAGTTGAATGAAATAGCGGCGATTTCATACACGAGATAACTCCTTTTGTATCTTACTGTTGGACAAAATCAAATACATTAATTGGGAGACCAGAAATGATGATTTGTACTTTGCAACGTAAAATTCTCTATATGATAAATGTTTAAAGCAACCGTTATTACGCATGCATGCAGTGAATGAACACTTTGGGATTTCTCGAGTATATTGAGTTCCCCAAGCGTTAGGATATTAATTTGAAAAAAGCTTTTTCTAGAAATATAGTCATGCACCCATCGGCGTTGCCTTAATTGACTGTATTAATTGACCGCGAAAAGGCGAAAACGCGAACGGTCGCAACAAAGGGGATGTTAAATTGCTAATGTAGAGCTTAATAATAATAATAATAATAATAATAATAAAGGTCTTTATTAATAATTCATTGCGCAAACAGACGTGCAACAATTTACATGAAGAAGTAATGATTAATTGCAATTAAAAAGACATCTATTGATAAACACTGATTTAAAACGACTTGTCTGGACCTTAGGTAGAATATAATTATGCGACCTACTTCTCAACTGTCCTCTGGGGAGGTAAAAGATCCCTCAAGGCAGTGTTCGTGGAGGAGATCCTTCGCCATAATTTCATATCTTTATCATGACGAATATCCAAGATACTATACTGCTTTAAGCAGTAACCTAACTTATAACACCTGGCAAAGAGCTTATCAATACTACTTAAATATTTACTATAAAAAGCACACCCCCAGACCTCAGTAGCATATGTAAAAACAGAAAGGATCAAACTTTGAAAAAGTAAGTCCAAATTCTCCTTAGAGTATCCATAATATTTACATATTCTTAAAATGTACAACCTACTGCTAGCCTTACTCAGTAAAAATCAATATGAGTATCCCAATTAACTGGCACTTGCTCAAAGGTAACACCAAACAATTTCAGCTTATCTTTCCTCCCTATAATCTCAAGTGGTTCAGGAGGCGTCTTGGTAGTTCTACCTCGTAAAAGAAGTTCCCATGTTTTCGTCAGATTGACTTTCATGCGGTTCTTCTCAGACCATTCAATAAAGGATAAGACCTCCGTTTAAGATTCATCCAAGCCTACATTTGCCTCAATCAGAAAACTAACAGTTATGTCATCAGCAAATTTAACTAGAAGATTCTTATCAGTGTTAACAGCTTTAATATAAAAATAGAAAATAGGACCGGCCCCAGGACTATACCTTGGGGAACGTCCCTATTTATAGAAACATATTCAGTACTGTAGCCATCGACAACAACCCTCTGCGTCCTATGATCTAAAAAACTAATAAGCCAATTAATAATATATGGATTAATATTAACTTGCTTCAATTTACTACAAAGAATATTATGTGATACAAAGTCGAACGCTTTACTGAAGTCAAAGGAAAAAATTCTAACAAAATCAGCCATCGAGCCACTTTAACCATGTATGTTGGCATTTGATTAAAGCCATTGTAGAATTATGGCCACCACGATAGGCAAACTGATCAAAATCAATATAGTCGTTACAAATATTGGAAGGCTCAAACCTATAGACCAATCGTTCAAAGAGTCTCATGATAACAGCAGTTAAAGAAATTGGCCGAGGCTGGGTGCAGCAAGTTAATGGAGATTCCTTTGGTAAAGGCTTGATGTCTGCCATCTTCCAAGAGGATGGTACTTTATGTTGTCGCAGCGAGCTGTTAAACACATCGGTAATAGCAGGGGCAAGATCATAGGCGAAATCTCTAAAAAGCCAGTATGGGAGCTCATCCGGGCCACTGCAGTCCTCTTAAGCCTAGAGAGAAAACTCGTAACAACCTGAAGAGGTATTTTAGGTATTCTTGCACCATTAGGAATATCAATTGGTGCAGGGGCTATATATTCAGGGTCAGAGGTTATGCTACAAAAGTATTTATTGATGATGTCTGGGTGAATATCTGAGCTAATCAACTGCTTAACAATAAATTTTTCTTTTACACGTAAACTTTTGTCGCCAGTGCGCCATAACCAAAATTTCATAGAGCTTAACGGTATTGTAATGATACTAATAGACCAATTGAGTAACTTTCCCTTTTCTTTCATGTTGTACCTGCGCCAATTAGCTGACCGTAAGTATCATAAATCTAAATCTATCTTTGTGTCGTTTCCTTGTAATATTGCTTGGATAACCGAATTGAAGGAATGGCATATTTTGTACACGTCGCTTGTATTTATTTGATTTACATGTAACTATCAATAGAAAATCTAAGATTTAGGATCTTTGAAGTATTTAAAAATGATTTCAAGAGGTGGATTGAACGACAAAAACGGAACAAAAACCAAAGTTAGCTGGTCACTTCCTGCTTGATAGGGAGGCTGTATGAGATATGGAGGAAAGAAACTAATCAAACATGTTCATCGATTTCCATATATATTTACAAAGCCTTTCTGTCAAGACAGCTGAAATTCACGGATATTCATGTTATCAAAAAAAGGATAAATTCGAGTCCTCGTCTCTTCCTTTTTTCAAAATTAGTCTAAAAAGTCAAAAGAAGAAAAAATTACACAGAGAGACCAGGGGTCAGCGGCAACTTTCTCCTTTCTGTAGACGACAGGGATTCAAATTTAAAAAGGGAATCTGTGTTAGCAAGAGCTTTTGAGTTGCTCATTGGTCTGCTTATCGGTTCAAACATATTTAGCAGGGGAGAATTTTGAGGCGAAGGCATAACCTCGGAGATGAAAATTACTGTCCTATAGTTTTTTACTTCAGAGCTAAGAAGTATGTCTAAATTGTTAGGATTATTTTAGGTTTTGCTTGTTCTTTTCCTTTTCTTAAATACATAGGCTCAATATTTTGTCTTTGAATTTAAGTTGTTTATATTATCATACAGGAAAGTGTGCAGACTACGAGTTCACTTGTGCTAATGAAAAGTGTCTTAGTAAATGGAGACGTTGCCTTGGCGGAGATGACTGTGGTGATGGTTCAGATGAACAGCAGTGTCGTAAGTTTATTATCACTGTCACCGTTGTCCAAATAGTGCAGTCGCCTTTCCTATGGGCTGATGGCTAACTATTCAAGTTGTGCTGTAGTAATCAGGTCGAGATACAAACAAATATTGGGAGCTGTCTCTCCTCCCTCTCTCTTTTTCAATGAATCGAATAATTAATAACTTTAACTATAATATGGACCGAGTAGGCAAAATTAAACTTGTTCTTATTGTTGTTACTATCGACAATTTAGTATGTTTTTCTTCAGTTTTCACTTCATTTTTATTGTTTATTTAGTTGTTTGTTGTTGATATTTTTTTCTTTCAACTGCAAATGCAATAAACAAATCTTGGTCACTACATAATTTGAGATTCTTTTCTTTTCTCTCGATGTACGAAACATTTTCATGGAAATATTAGCTCAAAGTAAGTAATCTTTTGGATATTTTATTAATTTCTTAACTTTTAAATGCAAAACAATGTGTTCGCTTATTTAATCACTTACTTATTCTATGTCATTTATACTTTTCTGTAATTATTTCAGTGCAATGGTAATCACACTTTTGTCAAAGAGAAGTGTAGCAGCTACCTGTTTGAAGCATTCATGCTTGCGGGCGAGAAATTTTTTGGAAAGTTTTTTTTTTTTTAATCGAAACTTACTGTTGACAGTTACTAGTATACAAAACATTTACTAAAAATAATTCAATGTGTTTTTATGTTTTCCCATGAAGTTTTGAAATGAGGATAGTTTGATGTCTTTCACGTTTCCATCATGATGGCGAGGCCCCCTGTTTTTGTATAAAATGGATTTGTTTTATTTGCCCTGGCGAGCAGGATAACAACATGGTCACAGGTCACCAAGTTTTTGCAACACGACTTACAATAGCTCTTCCTTTTCAGGAGGAAAATGAAATATAAAACAGTACGCACCTTTGCTGTCAGGGCGTTGATATTGATTTTTAGGGAACTTTTAAAAAGCACAGGGGAGGATTCACTCAGCTGCATCATTCACTATGATAATAAAAACTGCATGTCCAAAAGAAAAGCATTTAAATATTTTGATTAAATTTCTGGCACTGTATAGGAAATATTTCATTACTCTTCCCACTTTTCTATGCTTTGTTAACACGGGGATGTGATAGCCGGTCCGGTGATTTTCTTTTCTTTCCTTTCTCTATGTTTTTCATGGACTGCACTTCGGAAACATCAGGAAGTAAGTGCTACTTCAATTTCTTAATGTAGGTGTTAATCCTAACCTGTCACATGACCAAAAAGCTGCAAACCACTCCCATTCTGTACCCTTTCTACCAGCTGAAAACTAATAATAACAAAAGAAAAGATCAGGAGGCGTTGTACTTCATTCAGAAGTCGAGATTTGCGTTTCGGCCTGCAAAATAACCCATGTTTCAAGGTCACACACTGAATCCTAAACCTTAACGAATAGTTTTACTTTAGCCTCCCTTCAGGACTCACTTAATTTTGCTTTTGCATTGTTTTGAACAACAAATTATTGTTAAAATTTGAAAAATAGCTTTATCTTGTGGCATCATATTTAACTTTGAATGCAAGTTAGCGTGGATTTGAGTCCATTCAATGCTGAAGATTTGGTTTTTTCTTTCCTTCCTATTCTCTGCAAAGGAGATATCAAAGCGTCACCATCTTAAACTTAACGAAACTTGCTTTCGGTAAAGGTCTTAAAGAAAGACTTCTCCTTACTTCTGTTCCACCGAAAGAAAATCAAAATCGTTTAAAAACAATGTACTTCCTTTTTCTTTTTTCAATTACACCACATTGCATAAAAAAAACGTTTCAATACTAAATGGCTTCGCTTTTCTTTCAGTTATTGATTAATGGGCCGATCAATTTAAGGCTTTAACATTCCCCCGTTGGGGAACGGTCGTTCGTGCCCAGGGTTAGGGAATGTGAGCCTCGCTTGGTTGGGGTGGGAATTTGAACCGGAAGTGTCGAATACAAGTGTTTTAACTTGTAATGTGGAGGTGTTTTAAGATAAAGAGTTCACTTTTGTGTACGAATGGCTCCGGAGAAAAGGTCTACCAGGTCTAGCTTATAGGGCTTGGCAATGTATAGAATATCAGGATCGCTCATTTTGCCTTTTCAAAAAAAAATTGCCCATCAAGTACAGCACTTGGGTAGAGTATTGAAACACAATTTTGGCTCCGGGGGCTGAAATTTGAACGGATCCACGGGTTCCCCATGGGCTATGTTGAGGCTTCGAATTTATTCGATGCATAATTCATTTATTGGCCAACTCATTTTTCATCTAATCTCCCTAACTTAATTGTCATTTTGTGCTTTCTCCACTCATGTGCGGCCTTTGTGAAATACACCAGCGTGTAAGTGATTTTTGATTAGATTACTGAAGTTTATAATTTAGTTATAACATCTGTTTCTGCTCCACTTTCCATAACATTCCTAAATAATGCAAACGTGCTTGAGTAGCAAAACACAGGATGAGAGGATGAGGATGAGAATTTGATGTTCTTATACCATTCGTTGTACTAGCAAAATAAATGACATATCTCGTTGATGAAGAATAACCGAGGCCAGCTTTCAGTCCCATATGATGATTGATGGGAAGTGTGTTAGTATTGCCTACTTTAACTGTAAATGTTAGTTGAACTGAACAATGTTTTATAATATTTGAATTCTGCTTATCCCTATCGTTTTCTTTGCTCTCGATATCGCCTTCGGTGGATCAAATACATGTAAATACATCAGGCGGTAGGTGAAAGCTTAGAACTAATTACTTTAAGGATACTGATACGTTGTCATCTCCTTTTGTTCGTTTTTGTTTGTTTGTTTGTTTGTTTGTTGAAGAATGTTCTTATGATTAAAGCATGAATGACCAGCTGCATTGCGGGCACATTTGCGCGGCTGCCTTTCTTGCGTTTAGTGGACAATTAAGAACAACGAGTGCGGAAGATTTTCATAAGAGAGGGAGAGTGGGGTGGGGGGAAGAGAGGGAAGGAGGGGAACAGGGGGGGAGAGAGAGAGAGAGAGAGAGAGAGAGAGAGAGAGAGAGAGAGAGCATAACGTCAGCAGAAGATAATGCATTAAACACAACTTTCAGGAAATTGGGTTTAAGTAAACAGAGACGAAAAACTGAGAAAATTGAAATATCGATGTGGAAAGGGATGATCAAAATACAACATCGACAGTACACCAAAATATATTTTTAAATTGGCATTTTTCTCCGCTCATGCTGTCATGCTGACAAGCAGAAAAAGAGCAAATTAGATAAAAATCTGCCAATTACTGCAAGCTTCCTTCCCATTCACCAAAAATGCCATTGTTGACAAGTCCGCTTATAAGATCGAAAACAACTTTGTCCCTCAGTGAACAAGCGGAAAGACACGTATCAAACAGTTGCCCATAAATATTATCATATCATTACCTTTAATTGTTGGTCATTCATCCTCTGTCTCCAGCCCAATAAACCTTCAAAAGTGTGATACGAGTTCTTATCCCGTGTGTTTAACCTAGTATCATTGATTAGTTTTAACATTACTGCATTCTTTTTCTTAAATTACTCTTTCCTCATCTAAACTAACATTTTTTGTTACTTTTCTGCCCCTGGTTACTGCTCAATACAGCATGTGAGTATGATTTTAATTGTCTATTCGAATTGTGAACTGTTAAACTAAAACGATTGTTAATTTCAACACAATTTGCTGATTTATGATTTTACTGTCTTTTCTATTCTCTTTTATTACCTTACCTGACCTGACCTTGTGACAATAAGGCGGTAAGTAACCATTATTTTTTATTAACCCTCTTTAGCATTTTTGGTTTGACCGCTTAGATAAGTTAACTAAAATTTTTATTCCCTTTTTTTATTCATTCAATTTGATTTAATCGAATGCATATATCTTCGTTTATCGTCACCATTTAAACATAATAAAATATAGGCGATTTTTTGTTGAAAGGTAAACCTAATGTAACTAAAGTGTAGATTAATTTTTTGTAGTGTGTGAGTCTTTGGTTGTGAGTTTTATTGGTATATTGGCAAACAGCATAACTTCGAAAGAGGAAAAAATTACTTAAAGTGCACTTATCGACTGGATGGGAGGGCCGGACAGGTAAACTTTTGGCTCGAAGGTCATCCCACTGCTTATTATCTGGTCCGGCCCGACCAAACTCAGTCAATGAACATTTTACCACTTAGTGTTGAAGATTTCGAAATTTCTGTTTCAACCTAGGTAGGATGTACCTGCATAAAAAAGAAGGGCGCGCGGGTCCATACGGATCATATGATGATTAAAATTACAATACATGCCTCCAGATGAGTTTCGGGTGTAATTCAGGCAAAGCGTCCGCTTTGAAGGGTCTCAATGGATTTAACTGTCAGCCATCAAACATCCCAAAGTTTAATCATCAACCGTTGAAAAAACAGTTCAGTTTTAACCTTCAAACTTTCACCTCAGCTGCTTGCCACGAACAGTTCTAAGTGTCGAAGTATTTTGCGAATGATAGTCTTCAGGTTTCCAAACACATTCATTTCATGACAAGAGATTATACCCTCGTGCTCCGTAATCATTTCCATTTTTAACTTGGTAGTTCGATATTTAAAAATTTTTTTCTAATCGACAACCTGTTGCCGACTATGTCACACCACGCCTTGTCTTGCTTGCAGAACCGGCGTAATTTTTTTGTGTCCCATTGGCGAACGGAGACAAGCGTTAGGTGAGCGCGAGGGACGAGCGCAAAAAAATAAATACTTTCCACACTTCTACCGTTCCTATCAAATTGATCAGTGAATATCATGTGATAATCGAATATCTTTCAACAAAAGCGTAGCGTATGATGTTCTATGGACGAAGCTATTCGAGAAGCCCTTCGTTTAATTCCGAACAAGCCAACTGTAAAGGATAGGCAAAGGAAATGCATCGCTGATGTATTTACAAGCACATAAAGAAGTAAATTGGGAATACGAATAGAACTGATCTTAAAAAAAAATAACAACAACAACTGTAAACAATGGGATGGGATAAATGTCATTTATGACATTTGTCCTCCGAAGGTAGCAGACGCACTAGGTTTACAAAATCTGTTCGCATACGCATTTAATAACACCAAAGTAACTGTAAAGATTTACTTACGTTCAAATATATCACCTTCTTATAGCTTTCGCTCGCATAGAAGCATATGTTTACTTGTAACCGTCATTTCTTTGGAGAAAATGTTGCCTCGACATAAAATCATGTTTGTTGTTGTCTCTGCCGGTGCTTAGGGAAAAATTAGCTTGAATAATTGGCATAGGTACAGGGTACAGCTAGTTTTACCTTTCTTTTTTTGTACTCCTCCTTCCGTGCGTGACTCATATAACCATATCAGCATTCAGATAAGGTAGTTTTTCTCGGAGTTAGTCGAGAGTAAAAGCTGTGGAAAATATTGCCTGGTAATAATCCGAATTGGCAGCTTTACTGGCCTTTTCCCGATCCTTGGGGACGGAATTGAATGATTACTAAGCTTAAATTATTAACAACACTTCACTGAACACATTTGTTGTTTTCTTTCTTTCATGTCAACTGATGCTCAACAGACTGTAAGTATCTACTTATTGTGCTACGTATGTTTATCCATTCCCTGAACTTGTTGTTTAAGATCAATCCTATTTCTTTTAAAATAGGCCTTTAACTAGTATTTGCATAAAATTCAATTTGAATACTTATCATTTTTTTTAAACTGATATGTAACTAAAATTAAATTAAGCTTACGTTGTGTTTGTGACTTGTCACATAAATTTCTGGCCGCTGTGTAATTTTGTTGGAGGTAGCTTGGAAGTTACAAGAACAATAAGCAACAATAATCTACATTTTACATGAGGGTGTTCCATTTTGTTATTAAAAAAAAGGAAAAGGGCCCTGAGACCGGATTCCTTTGATGATTCTGACATATTTTTAAATAATTTAATTTTAACCATAACCTCCCTAGCTATTTACTATTCTCAAATGTTTTTCGTGGTTTTTCTATCTTGGTGTGCATAGGGGTACAGGTGTTTTTTTCGTGGTTTTATTTTTCACTCCTACTCTCGTGCGTGACTCGCTCTCGCGCTCGCCTTGCGCTTGCCTCCGTTTGACCGAAAAACGCTGAATAATTGCGCCTCTTCGGCAGATCCAGGCCTCCTCAATGAAACTAATAGTTCATGGTTTCCTCTTTCTTGTGTTTCTTCATATCAAAATGGATGGTAAAAACAAACTTTATTTTTATAACCACATCAACATTCAGATAAGGAAGTTTTTCTCGGAGTTAGTCGAGAGTAATAGCCTTGGAAAACATAGCCTAATAATGATCCGAATTGGAATGAACACAGCTGTACTGGCCTTATCCCTGGGGATGTAAGTTATGGTTACTAAGCTTAAATTATTAATAACACTTCGCTGAACGGTTGTTGTTTTCTTTCTTTCATTTCAACTGATGCTTAACAGGGGGTAAGTATCTACTTATTGTGCTACGTATGTTTATCCATTCCCTGATCTTACTGTTTAAGATCAATCCTATTTCTTTTAAAATAGGCCTTTGACTAGTATTTGCATAAAATCCAATTTGAATACTTATCATTTTTTTTAAATTGATATGTGACTAAAATTAAATTAATCTTAGGTTGTGTTTGTCGCTTGTCGCATAACTTTCGGGCAGCTGAGCAATTTTGTTGGAGCTAGCTCGGAAGTTACAAGAACAATAAGAAATAATAAGCTTCATTTTACATGAGGGTGTTCCATTTTGTTATTAAAAAAAGGAAAAGGGCCCTGAAAAGGGCTTTTTTTTTTAATGATTCTGACATTTTTTAAAAATATTTTAATTCTAATCATAACCTCCCTAGCTATTCACTATTCTCAAAATGTTTTTCGTGGTTTTTCTATCTTGGTGTGCATAGGGATACAGGTCTTATTTCGTGGCTTTTTTTATTTTTTACTCCTCCTCTCGCACACGTGGCCCGCTCTCGCGCTCGCCTCGCGCTTACCTCCGTTTGACCGAAAAACGCTAAAAAATTGCGCCTGTTCTGCAGATCCAGGCTTTCTCAATGAAACTAAGGGTTCATCGTTTCTTCTTTCTTGTCTTTCTTCATACCAAAACGGATTGTAAAAACAAACTTTTTTTTATAAACACATCATCATTCAGATAAGGAGGTTTTTCTTAGAGTTAGTCGAGAGTGAAAGCTGTGGAAAATATTGCCTGATAATGATCCGAATTGGAATGAACAAAGCTTTACTGGCCTCTTCTCGATCCTTGGGAATGTAAATTAATGATTACTAAACTAAAATTATCAACAACACTTGAGTGAACAATTGTTGTTTTCTTTCTTTCATGTCAACTGATGCTCAACAGGGGGTAAGTATCTACTTATTGTGCTACGTATGTTTATCCATTCCCTGATCTTGTTGTTTAAGATCAATCCTATTTTTTTTTAAATAGGCCTTTGACAAGAATTTGCATCAAATCCAATTTAAATACTTATCCTTTTTTTTAAAACTGATATGTAACTAAAATTAAATTAATCTTACGTTGTGTTTGTGACTTGTGACATAAATTTCTGGCCGATGAGTAATTTTGTTGGAGCTAGCTTGGAAGTTACAAGAACAATAAACAACAATAAGCTATATTTTACATGAGGGTGCTCCCGCCCCGAGGGCCCTGAGACCGGATTTCTTTTTTATTTTTCTTCCAATGATTCTGACATATTTTAAAGTATTTTAATTCTAATCATAACCTCCCTAGCTATTCATTCAGGTGTGTTTTCGTGGTTTTTTTTTTTCACTCCTCCTCTCGCGCGTGACTCGCTCTCGCGCTTGCCTCCGTTTGACCGAAAAACACTGAAAAATTGCGCCTGTTCTGCAGATCCAGGCCTCCTCAATGAAACTGAAGGTTAACGGTTTCCTCTTTCTTGTCTTTCTTCACATCATGACGAATGGTAAAAACTAGACCGTAAGGCAGCTTTCCTTTTCACGAAAAGTGATATGTTCACTCATTTAGATATGGAGTTTATTTAGACAACTCATTTGAGGATCAAAATTGTAAAAAAAATTATCCCTTCGTCGGTCTTGCTGTTCAGCTCAATTCAAGGTTTTAATGGGGAAAGTTAGAGGCAAAACTTTTTTTCCGATGTGAAATGCCTTAGACCGCTCTTTAAGAGATCGCCACTTAAATGTTTCCTCACTCTCCCCCCTTTCTCCCCCCTCCCCCCCCCCCATAGAAACCATACAAACAAACAAACAAACAAACCTATAGGTCCTTTATCACTTTAGAAATAAGAAAATAGCCAACGGTTTATTTCATAATTTTTATCTTTTAAGGAGCAGGTGTATTACAATTTAGTACCAAATGAAGGAGATAATTAATCGAGAGTAAACACTGTAAAATCAAAAACAAAACCAAAAAAAAAAAAAAACTGCAGCCTGAGTGTAATCCAACTAAACCGTAAAAACTAAAACGAAATTAATGAATAAATAAACAAATGTCATGAAAGCGATCCAATTAAACCAGGTTAGCCCAGGACATCCTCAGTAACAATCATGATAAATGATTTCTTCCCTTGTATCGTCGAAAAAGGGAAAAAAATCACCTGATAGTAATCTAATTAGGGCAGATCGTAGCATACCACGCTAAAATCATAAGGCAAGAGAGCATTAATTTACTTTTGTATCTTTTCTTTCGTTTCACCTGATTCTCAACAGCTTGTAAGTATCTATTCATTGTGTTCTGTACGTTTATCCACTCGTTGATCTTGCTTTCAGCTTCAACTCAATTTTATCTAAAATAGGCATTTTGTTAGTATTTGCGTAGAGATCAACTTGGATATGTAGACATTTTAATTACCTGAATTGAAAAACCTTACGCTACACAAACTTATCAGTGCGAAAGAACCCATCTACTACACTACTCAATTTTATTTCGTACTTAGTCTTGCTGGGAGTTGAGCTCAATTCAACTAAATTTATTTCCTCCGAGTCGTGTTTTCAGAGATTTGAATTTATAGATATAAAGTTGAATTTCATTGTCTTTCTGTACCGCTTTTCACTTGTGATATTATATTTAGTGAAGCAAAAGAATGTTTCTGAACATATCATGGAATTCTTTGCAATAAAGTCTTTAAATAATGGTTTTAGTACATCACTATGCAATGTTTGACTGATAAGTCACTGAGCTATGTTATGATTAATAATAGAGTAGTAATACTTACAATGGTTCTTATCACTTAAATTCGTATCATTAATGAATCATTTTAAAGTTTTCCCAATCAATGAAACTATTGGCAGCTTTATTAAAGCAACATGGCGAATTTCTGAAATGCAGAAAATTAGGTAACACTAAGAATAGACCATGTTGTTCTAAATGGTGCGCATGGAACTTTCATACCTTAAAATTTAGATAAAGCGGTAGTTAGAAAATATCTTAGTTCATAAGTTTTTGCATTCAATACTAACAATATTTTCTTTTATCATTATTTCTCTCTGTTTTCCAAAATGAAATTAATCTCCAGGCTGTAAGTACCCACCATTTTATTTATTTACGCGAATCACAGACATTCTAACGTTTGTACATGCCAAAAATGTTTTGAAGTTAGCTGTAATTTTAAAACACTAATTCTGCTTCTTTATTTCCTTTTTCTCCCTCAATCTTACCGGATATATCAAGGGGGTAAGCGGTTTTTACGTTAATCATCAAAACGAACTTTGATCTGTAACACGTTTTACTTAGGCGCTGCGTAGTGGGGTCGATTCATTTTCAAATCGCTGTCAAGAATGTAAGGAACAAGTGTGAGTGCAAGTATTTCACATCAAGCGTTCAAGAACTATTAGAAAAATATGTGAAGTTACTCTGCTGTGTGGAAGTGATAACTCTTCCACATACCTTCCACATGTTTTTAACTTGCCTTATGTAATTCATACATGGGCAATAAATAATGGTAATAGGACTGAGTGGAGTCCAATTCGGTCTGTAACTATACGAGTGATTATCAGAATCGGAAGACCGCGCAGCGGGAGTCGGATTTGTTAATTACGAGTATGATAACAGATAGAATTGGACGACTTGAATTCCTGTTTACAATTAGTCAGAACGATGAAAAAATTTGAGAGGGAAAATAGACATCAGTTGTACGTTTTCATTAAAAAAACAACAATTAACTCGGCGAAATGCGCGACAACATCGCTTACTGTCCACTTACACAGGCATGACGTGTCCACTGTCCTGTTAGTGCTTACATCGGGCTGGTGACAACCAATCACGTTCGAGAATTTTGTTATGGTTTTGATTAGAGTGAAAATTGTGTGTAGATAGTGATCAGAACTTCCCGTTACGAGCGCCTGAGTACACGCCCAAATGCGTCTAGTGGAGTAACTCCCTTTTAGCGGTTGAGGGAATGGGATTGATAAGAACTGTGTCACTTGAATTGGGAAAACACTGGGTGGAGATGGTATTAAGATAAACTTTTTGGAAATGGGATCAGTAAATCCCCCATCCTGACACTAAATTAATTGTAAATTACTATCAGCCTTTATTTCTGGTATTCCGCAAATGGTTAACTCGTCGTTCCTGAGACCTCCAAAAACATTATTTAAATTTCCCCCTTAATGATTATTCTAGATACATTTTCGACCCTCTGGACATCAGGGAATAATATAATTTTCAATGCGAGCACTTTGATTCCTTAAAAGTTCGTTGGCATACAATAGGACGCTACGAGTAGTTAGATTATCCTTTAGGTCAGTTTCATCAAACTATTCGCTTAGTGGAGTCCTTCGCTCAGTTTAGTGCCTCTTTCGCATTAATTAGCCTCCTTGGGAAATACTTCTTCTTACAGCTCCCCTAAATGCTAGTCGTGTTGATAAATACATGTTAGATTCTTCTTTAAGGACTACTCTATAATGATATCTTTTCTCTTCATGGTTGGAAGTGTACTCAGCATGTCATAAAATATTAAAATTGTTTTAGTTTGCACAATGACTAATCCAAAAAGTGTCCTTTGACAGCTGACTATGTTTCGGTGGGCAATCAAATGACCACATCTTTTTTTTTGCTTTGGCTTTTTTGTTAACGGTTGAATTATAGATTCGTTTTCTCAAGCGACAGTGACAATTGACGATCTGCTCGTGCACCTCGTTGCGTGTCATTGCTAGTGTCTTTGTTATTGTTATGGTTCCGAATCAGGCGAAAATATTAAGCAAGCAATAATATAAAATGTATTCTTAAGCAAAGAGTAACTTGTCAAAATATTTCTCTTCATCTTTTCCCCCTTTGAAATCTGCGTTGGACTACAGAACGTAAGTAAATAAAGTATTTCTCTTTTTTCCCTACTTTTGAGTCTCACTGTCTAAGAAGTCCAGCGTACTATTCGACCACAAGCGTTCTCTTATAAGCAGCACAATTTGAATCCAGGCCTGGTGTGGGAGAAGGACCAGTTTGGACAGAATTGATTCATTTGATCTTTATGATCAATATCCGTTTGACTAACTCAAACGCATTTCAGCCTTCTCCGCGATAAAATTATGTTGAGCCCTTTGGGATGAATCCAATGAGTTGGATTAAATGTCAAGGCGTTTTATTTCATTTTGTGCATGAAAAGTTAGTAAAACTTGATATTCGTCATTTTTTTTCCTCGAAGTGGGTGGTACTGTCTAGGCATCCAAGACAATTTCATTCTCCTTTTCCTCGTAATTCGAATATATATGAGAAGGAATTATTTCTGCCTTAGATTGTTTGTTTTTAGGGTTGTTTTGTTTATTTATTCATTCTTTTTATTTTCTTTCCTGTATTTTCATGTACACGATGGAATGATTAGGAAGGCGTAAGTGCCAGTTTTCTTTTATATGTCTTTTATCAGTGTTTGTATAATTTCGAAGTCAAGCTGATGTCCAGTCTTAAGATGCTTTGTACAAAATAAGCTATCTAAACTCGACGGTTCGTCATGTTTGTCCTTTATTTCTCGAGATGGGTGTTACAGTCTAATGCGTCCAAGAAGATTTCACTCTCGCTTTTTCTCGGATTTTGAATAAATTGGTAGGAATCCCGTTTCAGTTAGTTTACTGTTTTTCTATTTATCTATTCTTTTTTTTCTCATTCCTGTACAACCATGAATATGATGGATACACCTGTCGTAGGTAAGTTCAAACTTTCTTGTCTTTGCTTTTGACATAGTGTCACTATAAATTCAAAGTCGAGTTTAGGTCCAGTCTTTAGATGCTTTGTAAATCTTACTGGTTTTTTTTTACTGATTTGTATATCTCTTTTCTGTTTCGTGTGTACGAAGAAACTCAAACTGGACGGTTCGTAATGTTTCTCTTTTAATTCTCGAAGAGTAAGGCGTGAAGCTAAATGTTTATCGAAGTTGTGCGGCTTATAATCTGATTTAAATTTGAAAATGAAATAGTAAAATATAGGCTGTGTTCTTTATGAAGACGATCTTTCAACTTTGTATAAACAGTTTTAGGTGGTCCTCCACACTCTATTTCTTTACCCCGCTTATCAAGTTTTGGATAAGTACTACACCAAATGCAAAAATGCCTGACTATTCGGTCGGACTGAGTTAAGCTGCATCAAAGCGAGGCTACTTAGTCCTAGGGTTTTTAAGGATGTGGTACTTATGCGTGGTTGTCTATCTCATTCGTCTATTTACGCTATGCCGACGAGTTTTTGTGTTCCTTAGTCCAACAATAGGGAGGAAAATCAACATGCAGGTGGTTCTCGTGAGATAAAAGGTCCTTTCGAGGAACCATTCCATATTTTTCTATCAGAGCAAAATTTGGAAAACTGCTTTTGTCATTTTGTAATGAAAAAGCCAGAACTTGATTTGGTTCATATGGATTTCCTTCCTACCCTTAATCCTCCATATATTTTCAAGGGAGTGGTATCTTAAGACGAAAGAAAGGTCACGGTTTGTCATCGGAGTGAAAGCACCGTTTAGATGAACAACTATTGTTTATTTTCCTCTCGATGTTGTCACTGCGACTATCTGGTAGTGAATTGATCTGCTTAAGTGAAGGTATTTAGATCTCCAGGGTCAAGAGGTCCGCGATCTGACTTGGTACTATTACCCTGAAGTCGGGTGGGCTGGGGTCGTTTTCCAGTTTCTGTAAAGCTGTTTATACAGCTGCCTCGGTCGAAAAGTTTGTCAACAGTTTCATAGAGCCCGAAACGCATCATTGTGCTTAGTTTGGAGACAATTTTTTAATTGCGGCAACAGTCACCGCAGGATCATTGCAAAATGGACTCATGCAAGATCTGTATTTTGAAAGTAAAATGGCAGAGTTCAGTGAGCCTTGGGAAATAAATAATGGTAATGGGACTAAGTACAATTAAATAAGAAAGAATACTTCCCATGTGGTACTAATACACCTCGCCTCAAAGGAACGAAATTCAATTTCCGGTTTTTCATTGATATCTGGGTTTTATCAATTAAATTTAGTCGTTGCTTCGCTTTTGTACTTTCCATCTTTCGTTCCTTTTTCCTTTTTATTTGATTGAAGCTACCACTTCCCAATTATTATCGTGCACGTTTTGATAAAAAACACGTAAATTGTGAGATATATCTTCTTCGTGTTGCATTTGATAATTCTATGTTATAAACTAATTGTAGTTTTTGCTTTTGAGTGTTCACTTTCTTGATTGGTTTTTTATCATTTTCTTTTTAATCTGCTGCATTGGCCCTCACTTGTCAAATCAGATTGTGAGTATCGTTTTTGTTGTGTAATATTTTTCTCTTGTCATAAGTAAAGATAATGGTTAATGTTTAAGTAAATCGGTGTTCATGGTTTCTATTACATTTAACTTGCTCAAAACCAGTGGAATATCTAGATTGACACCAATCAACAAGTGAAACGAGGCAGAAGATTTGCCTACCTGTTCGTAATTGATAATTGAGTTTCATTGATTACTTGCAGTTTGTAGTTGATTATAATCCATCGCATGCTGTTAGTGTGAGAGAGACTCGTTAAAGGTGCATTTTTCGAGCTGATTTTAGCCTTTTACCCCAGGGATTTATTGTGGGGGCTCTATATCGCAGGGATGCGCCGGAAGTCCGAACCACTCTGTATTCCCTGATAACTTAGTGACCCTCACAAACTGTGAAAGTTTGAAAGAAATCGGTAAAATGGCATGTGTCACGCCTGCCTGGTCTTCACGTGGACAGACTTATAAAAGCTCTTTCTGAAGAACCATTTCATATTTTTCTTTCAGAGCACTATGATTTGCAAACGATACAGCGCCCCTACCTTTTTTATGTTGTTTGAATCAAACTCTTTGAGGAAAATCCAAGGAAGTTTCATTTTCATCGATATCAACCACGGCTTGTGCCAGCCCTGTTACTCCCTAACGATATGGCCGAAAATTTCCCGCGCTTTCTGCTTTTGTGCTTCTTGTCGATCAGATCGTGTTCTTTCAATGTTATTGCTGCTATAGTGAACGTATTTAGATCTCCAGGGTCAAGAGGTCCTCGATCTGACCTGGCACTAGCACCTTGAAGTCGGGTGGGCTGGGGTCGTTTTCCAGTTTCTGTAAAGCTGTTTATACAGCTGCCTCGATCGAAAAGTTTGTCAACAGTTCATAGAGCCCGAAACGCATTACTGCGCTTAGTTTGGAGACAATTTTTTAATTGCGGCAACAGTCACCGCAGGATCATTGCAAAATGGAATCTTGCAAGATCTGTATTTTGAAAGGAAATTGGCAGAGTTCAGTGAACCCTTGGAAATAAATAATGCTATTGGGACTAAGTACGATGAAATAAGAAAGAATACTTCCCATGTGGTACTAATACACTTCTCCTCAAAGGAACGAAATTAAATTTCCGGTTTTTCATTGATATCTGGGTTTTATTAATTACATTTAGTCGTCGCTTCGCTTTTTTACTTTCCATCTTTTGTTTCTTCTTCCTTTTTACTTGATTGAAGCTACCACTTCCCAATTATTATCGTGCATGTTGTGATAAAACCACATAAATAGTGAGATACATCTTCTTCGTGTTGCATTTGATAATTCTTTGTTATAAACTAATTGTAGTTTTTGCTTTAGAGTGTTTACTTTCTTGATTGGTTTTTTATCATTTTCTTTTTAATCTGCTGCATTGGCCCTCACCTGTCAAATCAGATGGTGAGTATCGTTTTCGTTGTATAATAATTTTCTCTTCTCATTAGTAAAGATAATGGTTAATGTTTAAGTAAATCGGTGTTCATGGTTTCTATTACATTTAACTTGCTCAAAACCAGTGGAATATCTAGATTCACATCACTCAACAAGTGAAACGAGGCAGAAGATTTGCCTACCTGTTCGTAATTGATAATTGAGTTTCGTTGATTACTTGCAGTTTGTAGTTGATTAAAATCCATCGCATGCTGTTAGTGTGAGAGAGACTCGTTAAAGGTACATTTTTCGAGCTGATTTTAGCTTTTACCCCAGGGATTTATTGTGGGGGCTTTATATCGCAGGGATGCGCCGGAGGTCCGAACCACTCTGTCTTCCCTAATAACTTAGTGACCCTCACAAACTGTGAAAGTTTGAAAGAAATCGGTAAGATGGCATGTGTCACGCCTGCCTGGTCTTCACGTGGACAGACTTATAAAAGCTCTTTCTGAAGAACCATTTCATATTTTTCTTTCAGAGCACTATGATTTGCAAACGATACAGCGCCCCTACCTTTTTTATGTTGTTTGAATCGAACTCTTTGAGTAAAATCCAAGGAAGTTTCAATTTCATCGATATCAACCACGGCTTTTACCAGCCCTGTTACTCCCTAACGATATGGCCGAAAATTTTCCGCGCTTTCTGCTTTTGTACTTCTTGTCGATCAGATCGTGTTCTTTCAATGTTATTGCTGCTATAGTGAACGTATTTAGATCTCCAGGGTCAAGAGGTCCGCGATCTGACCTGGTACTAGCACTTTGAAGTCGGGTGGGCTGGGGTCATTTTCCAGTTTCTTTAAAGCTGTCTATACAGCTGCCTCGATCGAAAGTTTGTCAACAGTTCCATACAGCCCGAAACGCATTA